>NC_056737.1:1158350607-1158483107 GCF_019279795.1 Protopterus annectens
AAGAAACGTATACTGCCCGAAGAGTTAACTGATAACTGAGCACCAACTCCCAGGCCCAATGAGCCATCCTGCAGAAGAGGTAAAATTTTGTGCTTCCTGGCTGTTGACATACCACATCACTGTAGTGTTTGTGTACACCTTCAAGGGGCATGGTGAGAACATGGGGTGAAAAGCATGAAAGACCCAAATCAGAGTTCTCATCTCTTTAATATTTATATGGTCTGACTTCTTAAGGAGGGGCCAGAGACCCTGAACTTTCAGGTGACCACATGAAGCCTCCCACCCTATGTCTAAGGCATTGGTGAACAGTTCTTGAGAAGGGACTGGGGGTTGAAAGGACAAACCTGGGCTGAGAACAAACTGTTGAGTCCACCACTCAAACTCCTATTTTAGACAAGGAAGGAGAGGTACACTGAAATCCAGAGGATGGCAATGCTGCAGCCAAACTGACTTGAAGTACAACTGAAGCTTCCATATATGCAGTCTGGTAAGATGTAGCACTGGAATAGAAGAGGCCAAGAATCTCATGGAAGAAGAAACTCTCTAGTTGGAATAGCAGTCAGAGGAAGAAGAGAGTGAAAGAAGGCTGTCAATAACAAAACTTTTGGAGGTGAAAGGGAGGCCAACACTGGCACAATCTGAATCCTGCATCCCAGACCGATATGATCGTGAGAGGGAGTCAGACCAGACTTTTGGAAGTTGATAGTAAACTCCAGACTTTGAAAACGAGAAATGGTGAACTCCAGATCCTGTAACAGGTGACTGGGAGAAGGTGCATGAATCAACAGGTCATCTAGATAAGGAAAAATCTGAATGCCTTAGAACCTGCAGAAAGCAATCATAACAGCTAGGCATTTTGTGAAATACCCTTGGTGCAGTAGAGAGGCCAAAAGACAAAGAAGGAAACTGAAAATGAGGGGAAGAAACAGGGAATTGTAAAAACTTCCTGAAAAAGAGGGTGAATAGGGATATGAAGATAAGCATTCTTCTGATCCAAAGACACCAGAAAAGCATGGGGTAGTAAAAGAGGAAACAGGTTTGAAGAATAATCATCTGAAAACGGGGGAACTTAAGAAAGTTGTTGAGCAGGGAGAAATCCAGAATAGGTCTTCTAGTGCCCTCCTTTCAAGGAACCAGGAACATTCTGGAATAAAAACCCTTTCCCACTTGGGAAGGGGGAACAAGCTGAATGGTTACTTGGTTCATTAGGTACCCTAGGACTTCTTGGAAATAAGGAAGGTGCTCCAGAGCAGTTTGAGGAATCCCTGAAATAGGAGGGAGAGACGTCCATACCATGAAGTAACCCTGACAGATAACAGAAAGAACCCAAGAGTCTGAAGTGATGAGAAGCCAATTTGGAAGATAAAGGGAAGCCAAAGGGACAAAGGAACCTGATGTAAGACTAGGGGTGGTAAATTATCAAACAGAAGCAGGATTATCAGATAAAGGAGGCGTCTGGGCCACAGAAGTCTGAGAAGTCTTAGCAGAGGAGGCTCGCCTACCACCTTTCCTGCCCTTATAGGCGTGGCAGGGCTGCCTATGGACAAAAGCAGATGTAGAAGGATAATTCCTCTGGAACTTAGAGACAAAAATATGTTTAATGTCCTGCAAAACAGGTCAGCAGCAGCAGTAGGAGTTAGAAGGATGGAGAGTTGGTCTTTCCTCAGCAAGTTCCTTCTTAGTGGCTGCTGTTATAACCATGGCATCTACGGGTATGCACTTGGACCAGTGTTCCTCTTCTTTAGATGCAGAAAGGATCCGGTCAGGTCTCTTGGGGATCAGTGCGATGGAGTCGAGGGCCTTCCACGCCCGCTGAGAGATCAATTTAATAAGATCGTCAGCAGATGGAGAGATCCAAGAGGTAGAAGGTTGGGTGCAAAATGCCTCTAGGTATACCGACTCCTCCGAAGAAGGCTGGAGGGAAGACCAGCTGCCCCTCTGTTTCAGGATCTCTAGGATGCCCCCAAAGGAAACATCATCGGGGGTGACCTGGGAGAACATTCCCTTCATTGGTGTCTTTGGTGAAGGACTCCTCCCAGGAGTGTAAGTGCTTCCTCTTACACTTTTTCTTCGCAGGTACTTCCTCTGGGGGATGTTCTGGGGAAGTGTCTGAACAGCAAACCACCAAAGTGCATCTTTCCTGAGGCTTTTGTGTCCTCTGTCCAGAGGATGAGACCGATGGAAGCTCAGGTCAAGGAGATGTAGAAATCTGGCCTGACAGGGATGGAAGAGATGGTGAGTCCCCAATGGACAAGACCTCCTCCATGATTCGGAAGGATGCCCCCTACATAGAGGGATGGAAACCCAGAACCGAATAGACTCCTTCGGAACAGAGGTCTCACCCCGCACCGAGGAAGCAACCCCCGAAACAGAAGCCTGGGTTGATTCTGCAAAAGCAGAAGCACCGAGGTTCATGGATGGCAATAAAATTAAAAAGGCTGATCCATGCACCTCAGAACTGGTCAGGGAGTCTTGACCCTGGTAGGCCACCGGTGCCGAAAGCCCAGAGGAGCTCAAGGCAACTCTTGGTTCCGGAGAAAAAGTTGCTACCAGAACTGAGACGGTCAACGCCGGGACTGTCGGAGCCAAGGGCTCTAGTGACTCAACAGGAGTTTGAGGATGAATAATGGTCGGTGTTGTAGCAGGGCTGGTTCCAGTGCCAGCTTGGCCAGGAACCGAAGACAATCCCCTCATCATCAGGAGCTGATCCACCAGTCTCATCATGTCATCTTGAGAGAGAGACTCTTAGTTGACCGAATTGATGCAGTTGATGGAGACCTAGGGTGTCTCACATAGAGAAAGGGCTTCGGAGGTCTATCTTTAAAAGGGTCACTACAGAGAGAATATCTGGATCTTGGAAGAGACATTAGCTCTGACTGCTCCAGTACTGATGTTTCTGTCAGTGCCGAGGCAGCTGAAGTTGGCTCAGAAATTTTTGTCGGTGCCAAATCTTTTTTGCCATTCGGTGCTGTGAAACTCTTCGACACTAAAGGCTGTTTGGAAACATTTTTAGGTGGTTCTTAAATGCTAGGAACCGAAGAAGGTAATTTCTTAGAAGATGAGGATGATGAAGATGAAGAACTGGCTTCCATTCTCGACCCAGAAATGGCCTCTTCAAAGTCACTCTTTAAAAGTCCTTTTAGAATAAGTTTATTCTTTCGTTCTGTAACTGTTTTAGTGGAAAAGGCTCGGCAAATAGAACAGTTTCCCTGTAGGTGAGCTTTACCTAAGCAATATACACAAAGGGTATGTCTGTCCGAATTGGGCATATTTCCGTAACATTTCTGACACCTTTTAAAACCTGAGGTGCCCTTGGATGACTTGGCTGGAGACTCAGATTTGACAGCCATAACTAAATAAGTCTAAAACATACACACACACACACACACACACACACACACACACACACACACACACAAAGAAACGGAGAAGAGTTTTTTTTGTTTTTTGTTTTTTTTTTGATATAGGAAAAAGGAAAAATACTAACAATGGTATGATAAATACCTTAGATGATAAAAAAAAGTACGAACAATTGGTACTGAGAAAAAACTACCAATGGTAGTGTAGAAGAGTGAGACACACACACACACACACACACGCGCGTGCAATTAGGATAGCGAGAGGAGCAGGTAGAGAAAAATATACACTAGAAACAAGAAAGACGTTGAGATAAAAAAGGGATACTTTAAAGAGAAAAAACTTAAAACACTATGCCAAAGCTCAAGAGCAGTCATACGCGTCTGACACATGAAGTGGCAAAAGAGCACTGAGGTAATTTTGAGAGGAGCATGATGGGTAAAGCCTAGCTCGAAAGTTTGGAAGGTGCAAGCTGAAATAAATGGCTGAGTCAGTTCAGAGGCTCGGAACTGAGCCCACAGTCAAGGATTATGTGAAGATTGACATCAGATAAAATATTTTTGGGAAAATGAAAACTGTGGATAAAGAAAAGATAGTAAAGTATAGTATAAGAATTTAACGATGAAAAGTACAGTTGTGTACACTTTACTATAAATGTAGATGTTCGAGTGTATTCACAGTTGCAGTCATCACACCAGGGTTATCTGCCTGCAGGCAGCCCTCAGCCGGCCCGAATATCAGAGTCTTGGGATTTCTGCATTGGATGCTGTCGCCTCTTCCATGACGTCAGGTCGTCAGGGGTATAAAACATGCAGCCGACACCATTACATCAGTTTTTCTTGCCCCAGATGTCAGGAGACCCCAAAATAGGAAGCAATTACATGGTGTGGAACACCTCCAGTAAAAAGTAAATACCACTGCCATAAGATATGGCCAAAAAAGAGGATAGGTAGAAAGTATAGAAAAGTCAGGGGGCTGGTGGGAGGGTAACCAGGACTACAACAGTGCATACACTCGAACATCTACATTTATGGTAAGTGTACACAACTGTACTACGTTCTTCTTGTTTCACTGTTGCAGTCATCACACTTAGGTTGATTCCCAAAGCTGAGGAAGGGTGGAGGCATTCAAGAAGTATTAGGGCTGGCTGTCATGCCTTGTAAGACTGCTGTAGCAAATCCAGCTCTGGATTTAGAAAAGATAGGTGAGTGGTAATACTTGGTGATGGTGTGTACTGAACTCCTGGTTGCAGCTTCCAGAATATCCCTGACAGGGACTCTCCTGAGAAATGCTGTAGAGGTTGAGGTAGCCCTAGTGGAATGGGTTGATCCCCTGTGAGGTAAGTTTTCCATGGTGCTTGTAGCAGAAATGGATGCAATGTGCTATCCACTTGGAAATGGTTTGCTTTGAAATGGCCTTGCCCTCTGCCCCTGTAGCAAAGCTGACTAGCAGCTGGTCAAATTTTCTGAATGGTCTGGTTCTGTTAAGGTAGAACCTAAGCTGTCTGTGCACGTCCAAGGAGTGCAGGATCCTTTCTCCTTTATTCTGAGGATTAGGAATAAAGGTTGGTAAATGGATGGATTGGTTTAAAGCCACACTGGATACCACCTTGGGCATAAATGATGGGTTAGTCCTGAGGGGAAACCCTGTCTGCAAGGAAGATAATGAAGGGTTCCACAGCCATAAGGGCCTGTAACTCAGACACTCTTCTTGCTGAAGTGATGGCTAGAAGTAAGGCTGTTTTCCAAAAGAGGAATTTTAACTCTGCTGTAGCAGCAGGCTCAAAAAGGGAGAAGCGTGAGCTTCTCTAGTACAAAGTTAAGGTCCCAGGCCGGAGTGGGAGCTCTCCTCGGGAGTCTTAAATTGTTAGCTCCTCTCAGGAACTGTTTGACCAGAGGGTGAGAGAAGAGGGGTGGCTCAGTACTGTAATGAGCTGAGATGGCAGAGGCATGAATCTTAATGGATGAGAAGGACAGGCCTTTGTGGAGCAGCTCTGCTAGATAATCTAGGATTTGAGGTAAGGTGGGCACGGCTGTATCCTTTCCCTGAGACTGGCTCCAAGAACAGTATATTTTCCATTTTTCTGAATAGGATTTCCTAGTACTAGGCCTCCTGGCCTCAAAGATGACATCCAGCACCTGTTTGCTGAGGGTTGCTGGTGATGTACTCAGGGAATAAGCCAGGCTTGCTAGGTTCAGGGTTTGCAGCTGAGGATGCAAAAATCTGGCCCTCCTGCTGGGACAGCAGAGAGGGGGTCTGATGCAGGTGCCAGGGTGGCACTGTTGTCAGACTGCGTAAAAGTGGGTACCAGTATTGGTGTGGCCAGTCTGGTGCAATAAGAATTGTCCTTGGCCTGTCCTGTTTGATCTTGAGTAGTACTTTCAAGAGGAGGGGCAGAGAGGGAATGGCATAGATTGAGAGGTTTTCCCATGTAAAGGATAGGGCATCCACTTTCCATGCTTGGCCGTGGGGAGTTCTGGTGCAAAGTTTGCTCAATTGATGGTTCTGGGGAAGCAAAGAGGTCCATCTCTGGTGTCCCCCACCTGTGGATTAGAAGCCTGAATGAATTGGGTTCCAGTTTCCGCTCGTGTGGGTCCATTAAATTTCTGCTTAAGTCGTCTGCCAGTGAATTTTGTTCACCTGGCAGGAACTGAGCTTGCAGGTGCACTTGGTTGCTCAAGGCTGTGTTCCAAAGAGCAATGGCTAACCTGCAGAGTGGGTAGGACTGAGCTCCCCCCCTGCTTGTTTATGTACCACATGACTGTGGTGTTGTCTGTCTTTATCAAGAGTTGTCCTGGAAGGATAAGTATTTGAAGGCTGTCAGTGCATTCTGTACAGCTAGCATTTCTTTTTGATTGATATGCAGGTGCATTTGTCCTGGCTCCATTTACCTTGAATGCATTTGCCTGCCATGTGAGCCCCCCATGCATAGTCTGACGCATCTGTTGTCACGGTTTGGGCGACGGGGGTTGAGTGAAAGGGAGTCCCTTGTTGTGGTTGCAGGCTTCTGCCCACCAAAGGAACTCTGCCCTTAGGCAAGGAATGATTGCAATCAGTGTTTCCAGGTCCTGAGAATTTTGACACCAGAGACTTAAGTACCATTGAAGGTTCCTCATATGCAGTCTTGCATATGGAATTAGGAGAATGCATGAGGCCATGAACCCTAGGGCTAGCAGAATTTTTCTTGCATATAGCTGGGTTTGGGTGGCCAGTAGTTTGAAGTAATTTGTCAAATAAACCTGCTTTTCTGGAGTGAGGAATGCCATCTGGGAAGTTGTGTTCAAGCTTGCTCCCAGGAATACAATTTCTTGGCTGGGTACCAGATGTGATTTCTTTTCGTTGATGGCATACCCAGGAGAAGTTAGGAGTCTCTTTACAAATGTCAGGTGCTGAAGTAGCAATTCATGACTGTCCATCTGAATCAGGCAATCATCCAAGTATGGGTAAATTTGAGTGTTTCTCTGCCTGCAGTATGCAATGGCTGGAGCCAGGCACTTTGTGAATACCCCGGGTGTAGTAGGTAAGCTAAAGGGAAGTGCAGAGAACTGATAGTGCATAGAGCCTGCCCTGAAACGTAGATATTTCTTGCAAGATTCCCTTATGAGGATGTGGAGATGAGCCTCTTTTAAGTCTAGGGTGACCAGCCAGGAGTCCTTGGCTAGCATAGGCAGCAGCTGTTGGAGTGTAAGCATTTTAAACTTTGGTACCACCAGGAAGGTGTTGAGAATTGACAGATCCAGGATAGGGCGCCAGGAGTTTTCTTTTCTGAACACCAGAAACAGTCTGGAGTAGAAACCCTGTCCCCTTTGCTCTGTTGGAACAGGTTGAATAGCCCTCATACTGAGAAGAGAAAGTACTTGCTTTTGGGCCTCTGCCCACTGGTTTGGGAGAAGGTCTGGCAATTCACTTGGGGTTGGCAGTGAATGGAAGCAGAATCTGTATCCCTGGGATACAATGTTTAAGACCCAACGGTCCTGGGTAATGTATTCCTAGTTTTCTGCATGCAAGGCGAGTTTTCCTTCTAGAGGTGCAAATACTTGGGTATGGTTGGGAAGGATGCAGGAGAAGTCATTGTGAACTTTTTCCATACGAGTGTGGTTTACTACTCCCTGTTTTTGAGGTGGGAGCACTCCATTGTTTAGATCTGTGCATACCCTGAGACTGTAGTCTTTGTAGTCTGTTGCCCCTGGGTTTGGACTGGGAAGGCCTGGGAGGGGCTGGAAAGGACCAGTTTTTCGAAGGCCAATGCCTACTGAATCTAGGTGACTGTACCTGTAAGAAATCTTAAACAGTTTGCATAGATTTAGCTTTTTCCTCCATCTTTTTAAGAACTTCTTCTGCATTTGTGCCAAACAAACATTCTGGATTTAATGGGGCATCTAGTAATTTTGCTTTGACATGGTCTGGCAAGATTTGTTCCTTCAGCCAAGCATGCCTTCTCAGAACAGACCCATTGACAGCAGCCCTGCGAGATGCTTCTAAGACATCAAAACCACACTGCAAAGTATGTTTACCAACTTGGTTTGCAGAATGCATTAACTCTTGTAAATCTTTATTTTCTGCACAATCAGGAATCAACAACATTTTTTGGTTAATTAGTTCCATAATATGCTGCTGGTACTTCAACACGTGAAACTGGCAATTTAAAGCCCTGATGGCAAGAGTTGCAGAGGTATATACCTTCTTACCCCATATGTCTAAAACTCTAGAATCCCTGTCCGAAGGGGTAGGGTTTTTGGCTGTAGTAGCCTAAATACCTTTAGGTCCCTGGGAAATGGACTCAGGATCTGCAGTAGGATTTTTAAAGAGTAATTTGTGTGAGTCAGGTACTCTGTAGTACCTTTCAGGCTTTCTAGGCAAGTCTAAAAATATTCCCATGGTCTCTTTTTTGACTGAGGGTAGTCCTGGCATTCCCAGCGGAAATGCTCTCTTAGGGTATGCAAGGTTTAACCAAAAGAAAAGTCCTCTGGAGGGGAGGCAGAGGAAATGGAATCCTCTGCATCTGAATCCTCCCAGGTGGATAAGGGTATGTCCTGGTAATCAGAGGGGTCAGAATCATCGGACTCATGGTCTGTAGAATCAGAAGGAAAATCAATTATTTGTCTTTTAGAAGGGGAAGGCTGGCTTCCCCTAATTAAAGTAATAAGGTCTTCAGCCATTCTAAGCATTTGTTTCTGAGGCATGGGAGCTTGAGAATGCGCTTTGGTCGTCGGTTTCCTAGGCGTAGTGCCAACTCTGGGCCTGAGAAATCTGGTAGTTTTATTCAAAAACGAAGTAGTTGGTTTAATATAAACATCGGAAGGCCTGAATACACCCTCAGAAGCCGGTGTTTGCACAGCGACTCCGGACCCATCCAAGGTAGAGACATCCGCAGGTTCCATAGTCGAAGAAGCATCTTGCGGCATACCGGACTCCAAATGGGTCTCAGTAGAGGCCTACGAATCTGTAGAAGCGGTAATCAGGGGCTGCGAAAGTGCCTCACTGAGTACCGTCAGACTGGCGACTAGCTTAATGGAAGCGTCGTCGGCAGTTTTGGACCTATGTGGTCTGTCTCTGTCTTTATCTTTGTTTTTTCGGAAGATCGGTAGTGGGGTGGCTTAGTAAATCCATTTTGGAATACGGAGAACGAGAGCAAAAGAATTTAGTGACAAAGATAGCCCGACGAATAGTTTGGGCGTTGAACAAGGCACAAAACTGACAGTGAGGAACGTCGTGGTCTGGGACTAAACAGGTGACGCAGTAAGAATGAAAATCTCTGGGAGGTATTTGCTTTCCACAGGCAAGACAATTGTTAACTTTTTCTGACATCGGTTAGAGCAAGAAAAAAGGATCCCCAACGGGGTACTTAGCTTTAGAAGACTTCAGGTTTGAAACTCGAAAAATGAAAATTTCAGGTAGCGGACAACTGGCACTTGTGAACTGCTTCTGCTTTGGGCTCCTGCACAGCAAAAAAAGCTGATGTAATGGTGTCAGCTGCATGTTTTATACCCCTGATGACCTAACATCATTGAAGAGGCGACAGCATCCGATGCAGAAATCCCAAGACACTGGTATTCGGGCTGACTGAGGGCTACCTGCAGGCAGATAACCCTGGTGTGATGACTGCAACAGTGAAACATGAAGAACATCATTACTATGTAAAACCATGGGAAAATCTAACAAATGAAAAAATTAAAGCTACAAAAATAAGAAGCAAATGGTATAATCACAAAATAGAATGTCAAGATTTTATTGTGGAGACTGGTAATAGATAAATTGCCGGTAAAAGGAAAAAAGAAGTTATATACTCACTATGATGTTCCATGTTTGTTGTCCTTCATCTCACCTTCCTTCTTGCTGGTTGGGTTTGGAGCCGATACTCGGCTCTGACTCGGTCGTACACTAGTGCTAGAGAGCTTTTTACTGGCTCGAGGCTATCCCCTATTCCAACACGCCTAGCGGTAGTTACCCAGATTTCGTTTAGAATAACCCACCAGACTAAATAGGTCCAAATTGTACTAAACTTACTTATACGAAAAGGACCTGCATACGAGTGTGTAAACATCAGCAAAGAGAAAGGAAGGAAAGAGTAGGTTTAACCAACTGGTAAGCAAAAGGGAACTCGGCCAGTGTAGCCAAACAAAAGGGAAGAAAATCTCCTCACGACCCTCCAGGAGGGGGAAGGAGGGTGGGATGCAAGAAGGAAGGTGAGATGAAGGACAACAAACATGGAACATTATGGTGAGTACATAACGTCTTTATGTTATGCTGTCCCCATTTCGTCTCCGTTCTTGCTGGTTGGGACAGCGTCCCCAGCACCTATGTTTTGGGTGGCTCACTGGAAAAGACAGTTCAGGACCATGGAACCAAAGGATGCCCTGTTCCGGGAGGCCACATCTACTTTGTAATGAGAGAGAAAGGTATGAGGATTAGTCCATGTAACTGCTGCACAGACATAATCTAAAGGCAGTTTGGCTTGAAACGCAATAGAAGTAGCCAAGACCCTAGTTGAGTGTCCTTTAATTTTTCCTGGAAGTTCTTTGTTCCGCAAAGCGCAGACATGTATGACAGTGTCTGAAAGCCACTTTGATAAGGTCACTTTAGAGACTGGACAACCTTTCTTGTTGTCTGCAAAGGATATAAACAATTGGTCAGATTTTCTGAAATCCTTCGCCCTGTATAGGTAAAACATAACTGTCTATGAATGTCAAATCGAGGGAGCTTATACTCTGCCTCGTTGCCATAATTGGGGAAGAATACAGGAAGCTCTATGGACTGATTTAAATTGTGCTCTGAATACACCTTAGGTAAGAAGGAGAGAGTGGTTCTGAGAGAAACTCTATCTTTGTGGAAAATCAAGTACGGGGGGCGAACAGATAATGCCTGTAACTCTGAAACCCTCCTAGCTGAAGTAATGGTGGTTAAGAAAAAGATCTTCCATGTCAAAAATTTCAAAGGACAAGAAGCAGCTGGCTCAAAGGGGGGGAGAATGAGAGTCTCTAAAACTAGATTTAAATCCAGGGGGGAGAAGTTCTCTTATTGGAGGTCTTAAGAGGGTAGTACCTCTTAGGAATGCTTTACATAGCCTGTGGGACATGATGTTAGATCCCATTTCTCCTACATGAAAATTAGAAATGGCAGCTAGCTGAACTCTGATAGTAGCTGCTGCTGCTCCTCGTTCAAATGTTTCAGCAAGGAAATCTAGAATCTTAGAAATGGGGGCAGTAAAAGGATCAATTTCATTCTTTTTTGCCCAACAAGAGAACCTCTTCCATTTACTAGCATAAAGTTTTCTTGTAGTGGGTTTATGGGCCTACTCAGGAGTGCACCTTCTGCTATAGTATGTAATATATCAGATTAATGCTGAAGTACAGTAACATTCAGACAGATATAGTCATTCATTAAAAATCAAAAACATTATTAAACAGGGTTCTTTGAAGATGGGGCGTCGGGCTGGCAACTCGGCACCGTAAAATCCACTGCCAATCATTAGCGGACTGGAGTTCTGCTGTGGTGACCCCTAACCGGGAAAAGCCAAAAGACTATATAATTAATGCATGGTATACACTGGCAAAAATAAAAGCTTACATAAAATAACGAAAATGTCATAGGTAGTATAATAGGTTTACTATTATCATGTAATTTTGCAGGTGGTTGAATCGATCTGCGCAGTGTCCTACATCCTGAACGACAGAATGCTGAACACTAACATTCCTGACTGCCCTACCTTTCCCCTCTTCTTGACCCACAAACATGAGCGTCAGCTGCACCACTCCCATAGTATGTTCTTCCCTGGTGAGATCAGATCATTGGTCTGTCTCATTCAAAGTTTCTGTTCCACCCAACTTCTCCCCAGCCATAACCAGGCTAAAAAAATACCACTCAGGCATCAACGAAAAGCTAACACAACTCGGTGTTAATACCTATCTCATCAGATGGGTGGCCAATTCGCTCAGAGATGGGACTCACAAGGTCAAAACAAGTGCCACCATCTCTGACAGCAGACCTGTCACTAGTGCAGTTCCCCACGGATCTGTCCTGGGACCCCTACTGTTTGGCATCTACATCTCAGAGGTCCAGGCAAAGACAAAAGGCCTGTGGCTGACCAAGTTTGCAGATGACTGTAAGTTGGGTGTTGTCACTGACTCCGCAAATGATGTTAACATATTGCAAGAGGGTCTCACAGCTACAAATAACTGGTGCCAAAGTCATGGCCTTAAGTTAAACGCAAAAAAAATGTATTATCATACCATTTTGCAAAAACACAGTCCCTACTGATCACCACATCAACAGCAACTCCCTAAGCACACAACCTGTGATGAGAGACCTGGGTACTCAGGTTGACAAAAATGTTACATTCGACCACCATGTGGCGGCAGTGATCAGAAAAGCCTTTTACTTGGTTCACCTCATAAGCAAAGGGATTGCATCCAGAAAAAAGGAGGTTATTACCTCTCTGTACTCCTCCCTCATTAGACCTATAATTGAGTATAAAGCCGTTTGGAATTTATCTCTCCAAACACCTGCACCAACTAGAAAGGCTATAGAAATACTTCACAAAGAGAATCCATGGCCTTCAACACCTGTCCTACGTTGAGAAGCTCAAATCACTATCACTCTACTCGGTATCATACAGATTGCTCAGAGGTGATCTGTGACTCGCCTACAAGGAATTATCAGACCCTGCCCTACCAGAGATGGTCCATATCCGTAAGTCTAACTTCCCGCGCATTACCCGCTCGATAGGCCTAAATATAATATGCAACATCAGCAAAACCTGCTGGAGAGACAGGTTTGCCTCCCAGAGGCTGCTCTGTCTCTGGAATAGACTTTCCATACATGTCAAGCAGAGTACCTCGCTGACCCTCTTCGAGCGCAACCTTGATGAGTGGATGGGAAACCACAAATTTGTCCCAGGGGTTCCATCTTTGCCCCTCACTAACAGGAGCGATATGTGCTGAATGAGGTTTCTTTTTTGGTGATAAACTCTTGGCTAGGCTTGTAAGATTTAGCCTAGTAACCTACCATGATCCTATAGTAACACGATGTGCTTCGTGTTTCACTGTTGCAGTCATTACATTTGGGTTATCTGCCTGCAGGTTGCACTCAGCTGGCCTGAATATCAAAGTCTTGGGTCCTGCGTCGGATGCTGTCTCTTCTTCCATGACATCAGGTCATCAGGGGTCTAAAGCATGCAGTTGATGCCATTACATCAGTCTTTCTTGATGTGCGTTGCCCGAAGCATAAGCAGTTTGTAACTGCCGGTCGGCCGACTCCTGAAATTTTCGTTTTTCGAGTTTCAGAACCGAAGTCTTCAAAAAAAGCTAAGCACCCCATTGGGGATCCTTTTTCTTGCTCTAAACCAATGTCAGTAAAAGTTAACAATTGTATTACCTGTGGAAAGCAAATACCTCATAAAGATTTTCATTCGTACTGCATTCCTTACTTAGGCCCAGACCACGACTTCTCTCGCTGTTGGTTTTGTGCCTTATTCAATCCTTGAACTATTCGTTGTCGGTTCATTTTTGCATCAAACTGTTTTGGTACTCAGTTTAATTATCCAGAAATGGGTTCGGTAAGCCATCCGACCACTGACATTCCGAAAAAACATAACGATAAAGACAGAGACAGACCGCATAGGTCCAAAGCTGCCTACGACGCTTCTGTTAAGCTAGTCGCCAGTTCGCCGGTACTTAGTGAGGCACTTTCGCAGCCCCTGATACCCGCTACTTCAGATTCGCAGGCCTCTACTGAGACCCATTCATATGCTGCAAGATGCTTTTTCAACCATGGAACCTGCGGATGTCTCTACCTTGGATGGGTCTGGAGCCGCTGTGCAGGCACCGGCTTCTGAGGTTGTATTCTGGCCTACTGATATGCATTTCAAACCGACGGCATCTTCTTCTTCAAGGCCTAAAACTTGACCCACGCCTAGAAAACCAATGTACAAACCACATGGTCAGGCCCATATGCCTAAAAAACAAATGATAAGAATGGCTGAAGACCTTATTGCTTTAATTAGGGGAAGCTAGCCTTCACCCTCTGAAAGACCTAGAACTGATTTTCCTTCTGATTCTTCTGATCAGGATTCTAAAATTTCTGTTTCCTCTGATTACCAGGATTTGCCCTTATCTACCTATGAGGATTCTGATACAAAGGACTCCATTCCCTTTGCTTCCCCTCCAGAAGATTTTTCTTTTGGAAAAACCTTGCACACTCTTAGGGAGCATTTCCACTGGGAAAGCCAGGATTACTCTGACTCCAAAAAGAGGCTTAGGGAATTCTTACTCCTACCTCAACACAGG
The DNA here is from genome assembly GCF_019279795.1 of Protopterus annectens. NCBI lineage: Eukaryota > Metazoa > Chordata > Ceratodontiformes > Protopteridae > Protopterus > Protopterus annectens. The sequence continues at coordinate 1,158,364,749 of NC_056737.1, forward strand.
CCTTTAGCTATCCCTCCTGTCCTGGACATTGTAGATGATGCCTTCTTGGAATCTAGCCTGGCCCCAGACACTTTACCTAATAAAGGAATTTTTAGTTTGTAAGGATGTGATGTCTGCAAGGGAGATAAAGAATATTTGTGTGCTATTGGATATAGTTTTATCTAGAAATATCTTTTAATTTGATAGTGACTTTTATCTGCAGCTGACCGGGGTAGCAATGGGGACATCTACGGCTAACACATATGCCAAACTTTTTTGTTTGTTTATATCAACATTTTGTTGATGACTGCTTTATTATTTGGAAAGGAACAGCCAATGAGCAACATGAATATGTGGATTATTTGAACAACACTGCTACTTTTCTTAAATTTAAGATGGAATATTCTGAAACTGTTATTGTATTTTTTGGACTTACAATTAGAGTTAAAACATGGTGGTTTAGAGATTAGCATTCATAGGAAGCAGGTACATGTTGGGAGGTATATCAATAGATGTAGCATGCATGCTCCACATGTTTTTAAAGGAATATTGACAGCACAATTTAATAGGGTCAGTAGGTTGAACACAAATGATTCTGTCTTTTTAGCACAGTTAGAAGATCTGAAGACTGAATTTTTATGAGTGGTTATGACCACCACCAAGTGTTAGAGATAAGTGATAGAGTTATAAAGGAGAGAACAATGACACTTAAACCCATTTTTAGGGCGAAAGATGAATATAGCAGTTCTATAATGAATATTACATCAGGAACTGAGAAAATCAGATATGTTATGGCATATAATGTCAAAACACCTTTAGTAAAACAAATTATAGAGAAGAACTGGCTAATTTTAATGGCCTCACTTGATGTTAAGGAAATACTAGACCCTAAACCATACTTCTCATACAGGAATTTGAGAAATTTGAAAAGTAAATTGTGTTATAAAGATTTTAATTCCAAATATACACCACAGTTAGAAATGAGAATTGGCACTTTTAATTGTATGGATTATTCTTGTTGTACTGATATTCTGGGTAAAGGCAGTCAAATTTTTCAAAACCCCACCACAAATGTGGTTTATAATTTTAAGGTGACAGCTAATTGTACCAGTGTTAATGTGGTTTACTTGGCAGCCTTTGTTAAATGTCCCTCATTCTATGTGGGTAAAACCAGAAGAAAGTTAAAGGAACGAATCATAGAACACAAATCAGATATACGAAGGAACAATTAGAAGACTGCATTAAGTAAACACTGACAATAGGCATAAGTTTAAATTTAGAGTAATAGATGTAGTTTATAAATCCCTTCGGGGGGTGATTTGAATAATTTGCTTGAGACCAAAGAATATGAGTGGATACTACGATTAGCTGCAGATGTCCCACCTGGCCTCAACACTGCCATAACTTTAAAACCTATTTTGGTAAAATTACAACATACTAAATATTACATTTTAAAGTTTTAAAGTGTTTTGCATAGAGTGTTATATTTATATTAATATTTATATTGCACATAAGAGTGTATTCATGTAAGACTGTTATTATAGTTCTTTGCTATATATTCTTATATTAGATATTATATATTTTTATATACTACACTGTTTTATAACTATCACATGATTGGCTGGCTGTAGTCATGTAGTAAATTCTGCACCCATTTAAAAATCTAATTGCATTGAAGTCAATTGTGTTTTAGTATTGCCAAAAGGTGTAGACCGAAAAGCTTTGCTTTGTTAAATAAAGAAGTTTTTCTTGACGTTGGAATTCCTGTTACTTGTATTTGCTGTCCTGTTTTACAGCAAGGATCCTCGTTTGTATAGGTATTACAGAGTACCTGACTCTCACAAGTTCCTCTTCAAGAATCCTAATGTGGACCCAGAGACCATTTCCCAAGGACCTAAAGGCATTAAGGCTACTACTGCCCAAAACCCTACCCCCTCTGATAGAGATTCCAGGGCCTTGGACAGATGGGGTAAGAAGGTATACACTTCTGCTACTTTGGCCATTAGGGCCTTAAACTGCCAGTTTCATATGTTACAGTATCAGCAGCATATTATGGGGCTACTTAAACAGAAAATGATGTTGATTCCTGACTGTGCTGAAAATAAGGAATTACAGGATTTAATGCATTCTGCTGAATAAGTTGGTAAACATACTTTGCAATGTGGTTTTGACTCTTTAGAAGCATCTTGCATGGCTGTTGTCACTGGGTCTGTTCTTAGAAGGCATGGTTGGCTTAAGGAGCAAAATTTGCCAGATCATGTTAAAGCTAAATTACTGGATGCTCCCTTAAACCAAGACCACCTGTTTGACAGCAAAGCAGAAGAAGTCCTTAAAAAGATGGAGGAAAAAGCTAAATCTATGCAAACTGTTAAAGATTTTCTGCAAGTACAGCCTCCCAGATTCAGTAGGCATTGGCCTTCTAAGAATTGGTCCTTTCATGTCTCTTCCAGGCCTTCTCAGTCCAAACCCAGGAACAGGAGACCACCTAGGCTACAGTCTCAAGGTACTCACAGATCTAAGCAGTGGGGGGCTTCCACTTATAAAGCTAGAAGTAGTAAGACACCCCCTATGGAAGACTGTCACAATGACTTATCCTTAAACCTTCCAAGCCCTGCTCAACTGCCTGCTCCCTTAGGGGGAAAGATCGCCCTGCATGCAAAAAACTGGGAACTCATCACCCAGGACAAATGGGTTTTAAATATAGCTTCCCAAGGATACAGATTCCACTTCCACACCTTACCAACCCCAAACGGTTGGCCAGACCTACCCCCAAATCAGTGGGCAGAGGCTCAACAGCAGGTTCTCTCTCTCCTAAGTATCAGGGCTATTCAACCTTTCCCAGCAGAAGAAAGGGGACAAGGTTTTTACTCAAGACTTTTCCTGGTACCCAGAAAAGGCAGCTCCTGGCTTCCTATCCTGGACCTCTCTATTCTAAACACCTTTTTAGTAATCCCAAAAGTCAAAATGCTAACACTTCATCAGCTGCTTCCTATGCTATGCAAAGATGCCTGGTTGCCAACCTTAGACTTAAAAGAAGCTTACCTGCACATTCCAATAAGGGAATCTTGCAGGAAATACCTATGCTTCAGGGCAGGCTACATGCACTATCAGTTCTCTGCACATCCCTTTGGCTTATCTACTGCACCCAGGGTATTCACCAAGTGTCTAGCTCCAGTCATTGCATTTTGCAGGCAAAGAAATATTCAAATATACCCGTACCTGGATGATTGTCTTATTCAGGCAGAAAGCCAGGGCATGCTACTAAATCATCTGGCATTTGTAAAGAAACTTCTAACCTCACTGGGGTACACCATAAATGAAAAGAAATCTCATCTGGTACCCTGCCAACAAATTGTATTCCTGGGAGCAAGCTTGAACACAACTTCCCAGATGGCTTACCTCATGCCAGAGAAACAAGTTTATTTGACAGCCTATTTCAAACTACTGGCCACAAAGACCCAGCTATCTGCAAGGAAAATCCTGCAAGCTCTGGGGTTCATGGCCTCTTGCACTCTACTAATTCCATACGCAAGACTGCATATGAGGAAACTACAGTGGTATCTAAAAAGCCTATGGTGTAAACATTCACAGGACCTGGAATCAATGATTCCTATCATTCCTTGTATAAAGACAGAATTCCTTTGGTGGGCAGAAGCCTGCTACCACAACAAGGGACTGTCATTCACTCTACCCCCTGCCACCCAAACCCCTAACAACAGACGCATCAGACTATGCATGGGGGGCTCACTTGGCAGGGCAGTTCATTCAGGGCAAATGGAAGCCAAGTCAGATGCACCTGCATACCGATCAAAAAGAAATGTTAGCTGTACAGAATTCCCCGACAGCCTTCAAGGACCACATTCTTCCAGGACAATTACTGGTTATATGGTACATAAACAAGCAGGGGGGAACCCACTCTTATCCTCTGTGCAGACTAGTCATGGTTCTGTGGAACACAGCCTTGAGCTACCAAGTGCACCTACAAGCTCAATTCCTACCAGGCAAGCTAAATTCACTGGCAGACGACCTAAGCAGAAATCTCATGGACCCACACGAGTGGAAACTGGAACCAAAGATAATCAACATTTTGAGAAACAAATGGGGGAACCCAGAAATAGACCTGTTTGCCTCCCCTCAGAACTACCAATTGGACAAATTCTGTACAAGGACTTCTCACAGTCAAGCTTGGAAAGTGGATGACCTGTCCTTCACCTGGGAAAGCCTCTCAGTTTATGCCTTTCCCCCTCTGCCTCTCCTCTCGAAAGTTCTGCTAAAGATCAAACAAGACAAACCAAGGACAATACTGATTGCACCAGACTGGCCACGCCAGCACTGGTACCCCCTCTTGTGCAGTATGTCACTGCTAGAACCATGGCACCTGCCTCAGACCCCTTCCCTGCTGTCCCAGCAGGAGGGCCAGATTCTGCACCCCCAGCTTCAAACCCTGAACATTGCAGCCTGGCTAATTCCCTGAGCTCTCCAATAGCATCCCTCAGTAAACAGGTGCTAGATGTCATTCTGGAGGCAAGGAGGCCTAGTACTATAAAATCCTATGCTGAAAGTTGGAAAAGATACTGTTCTTGGAGCCAGACTCAGAGGATGGGCACAACAGTGCCCAGCTTACCGCATATTCTTCCGTACTTAACAGAGATGCTCCACAAGGGCCTTTCCTTCTCATCAATTAAAATTCATGCCTCAGCCACACCCCTCTTCTCTCACCCCCTGCTGAAACAATTCCTTAGAGGGGCCAAAATTTTAAGACCACCCAGGAGAGCCCCTACTCCAGCCTTGGACCTTAACTTTGTACTGGAAAAGCTCACTCTACCTCCTTTTGAGCCAGCTGCAACTGCAGAGTTTAAATTCCTTTCTTGGAAAACAGCCTTCCTTCTAGCCATCACTTCAGCAAGAAGAGTGTCTGAATTACAGGCCCTCATGGCAGTGGAGCCCTTCATCATCTTCCATGCTGACAGGGTGTCCCTCAGGACCAATCTTTCCTTTATTTCCAAGGTGGTATCCAGTGTGGCCCTTAATCAGTCCATTCATTTGCCAACCTTTTTTCCTAATCCACAGAGCAAAGGAGAACAAATCCTGCACTCTTTGGATGTGCACAGACAACTTAGCTTTTATTTGGACAGGACTAAGCCTCTCAGAAAAACTGAATAGCTGCTAGTTGCCTTTGCTGCAGGGGCAGAGGGGAAGGCCATTTCAAAGCAAACCATTTCTAAGTGGATAGGCCATTGCATTCATTTCTGCTATAAGCACCATGGAAAACCTACCCCACAGGGGATAAGATCACCTTCCACCAGGGCTGCATCTACCTCTACAGCCTTTCTCAGAGGTGTCCCTACCCAAATGTAATGACAGCAACAGTGAAACACTAAGAACATAGTACAGTTGTGTACACTTACCATAAATGTAGATGTTCGAGTGTATTCACTGTTGCAGTCCTGGTTACCCTCCCTCCAGCCCCCTGACTTCTCTTGGCTATACCTTTCTTCTTGTTTAGTGCATTTCAGCTTTCTGGTGTATTTGCTTTTTGTTGGGGGTGTAACCTTATATATAATTGCTTCCCATTCCCACCTGACATCTGGGGCAAGAAAAACTGATGTAATGGTGTCGGCTGCATGCTTTATACCCCTGACGACCTGACGTCATGGAAGAAGTGACAGCATCCGACGCAGGACCCAAGACTTTGATATTCAGGCCGGCTGATGGCTACCTGCAGGCAGATAACCCAAATGTAATGACTGCAACAGTGAATACACTCAAACATCTACATTTATGGTAAGTGTACACAACTTTACTTTCCTAGGTCCAGAGCAGTAGAGAGTTTTGTGTCGGGTATGCTGGAATTCGGCATCCTGACTTTTGCAGAGGTGCGCCAACCATATTTCTACTCGATGCCTGTGAATCGACATCATAGTAAATACATAAATCTGAAATCACTGCGTTCCTCACACAAAAATCTTCTATATACTTCTAAACCTAACAACAAAGGTGGTGAATCTTTCTTCTCTAATGCTGTTGGAAAAACCTGGAATTTTCTCCCCAGTGACCTTTCCTCTCTTCCCTCTCTATCACTCTTCAAAAATAGACTAAAACCCTACCTTACAACACACTGGTTGTGCCCCTGTACTAAACCTGACTAGGCTACTATCCACCTGATTAAACTTAGCTTTGCCTATCCCTCACTACTCATAAACTAGTACATATTATTTTACCTATAAATACAGATTTCCTCCCAAACTATACTGTGCAGAGTCTCCCTATATTTTTCCTACTGAAGAATATTTTTGTTTTTTCCTTTTATATTTTGTATATAATTAACCTGTCTCCTCTCTTGACCTTAGCCTTTCAATTTATCTATGTTTTATAAATGCATAATGTATAGTATAAGCATTCTTGCACTACAAGTTTTTTTTATCCTCACAGAATACTATGTTTTAACCTGTAATAATTTTTTTTTATAATTAATGCTATTTAGTCATCTTTTTCCTTTATTTTTGTGTTGATGTACCTGAAATCTGCTTGTTTAATATGAATATTTTTATTTAGTCTTATTTTGTATATTGATTATTAAGTTTTTCTTTTATCTGTATTGGAGCTTATCTCCCTGGGCCTCTACTGAAAATGGACATGTATCCAGTTAGACTAGCCCGGTCAACAAATGTAAAATAAAATAAAAAATAAATAAATAAAATAAAAAGTAAACCATATAATATGTAGAGGAGAAGGAGAATAGGTTATTATGTAGAATCATTTCAGTGGAATAACTACACCAAGCTTTATTAATGTAAAATAACAGTTTAGCAGAGTAGTAGTATATGGGGATGAAATGTGAGCTTGTCCAACATCTTTAAAACACATGCCACATTTTCTTTTGCAAGGGTCATTTTTAATAAGTGATGCGTTCATTTTCACACGTTTTCTGAAACACTGTCCCATGATAAGTGTACAAGTTTTGTGAAAGGCTCTTTTTCAGTGGAAGACAGAGTAAAGGATGACTTAACTGAACAGAAGTGATATCTCTTATACCATATGTTTGGTTTCTAAACAATAGTTTATTTTTAATGGAGTGCAGTAGCACTGATTTATGAGTTTAAATGTAAGACTTTAGATGTTTCTCGAGCAGTAACTGAGTAATGCTGACATTTACTCACACAGGAAGGCCTACTAGTTCAATTCCTCCCAACTGTATGAATATGCTTTTGTCACAACAGAAATGCTGAAAATATTGATGCAATACTCAGGTACACAGATTGTCTGTATTCACAAAGAAGAAGCAAATCTCTTGATTGAAGTATACAAAAGTGACAATATTGACTGCAAAGCTGAGGCTGAAATATGTAGACAAGAGCCTGCACATTGTTATTTTTGAGAAGGTTACTGCAAGAAGAGCCACACAGATAATGAGGCCTTTATCAGGCATTGAGTAGTGCAACCATATGTCGCAAAGGACTGCATAATTATAAAGAGGTATACCTAACAGTGATAAAAACAGTAGTAGGCTGCTCCACAGCAGGAACAGTACTACAGTAGTACATGCGACTAATGTGACTACAGGCTAGACACAGTGGTGCAACTGAGTAATATGCACTCACACTTAAAGCACAGCAACATGTAGCTGCATGGAGCACCCATATGGCACTAGAAGGGCAGGACTATGGACAAAATATGCAGCAATATGAGTATGAACAGTAACATGACAACCCTGTGGATTATACAAATAAAGAGGAAATGGAAGTGGAAGAAAGCACAGAAAAACTCCGAATAGTAACATAGGAAAGGTAGGAGGGGGAAAGGGATTTTTTGCTGTTTTTGTTGCAAAATAGACCCTTTTTACAAGTGTTACAAAAGAAGAGTAAGTGGAGAAGGAAGTAAGGGATGGCAGTGGAAGGACCAAAGGAAGGAAGAAAGAGAGGTACCAGGGAAGAGAGACAAATAGAGAACACAGATAGATAGGGTAGTATACACAAAAAAGATGGAGAAGACAGTGGATGTACCCATGCATAAACATACAGATGGTGGACAAATGCTGGCAGGGAGGGGAATGGCATATAATGGAATGAAAACACCAGGAAGAGGACAAGGTGGAGACGAGGCATGGGTGGATGTGAGGCCAGCCAAGAGGACAACAAACTTAGTAGCATTTACTTGAGTGGCTGAAGTTATAACCTTCCCCAGTGGCCACATGGGCAGTGCTTGAAAGTTATGTGATTCTACCTGTCCCAGAGAAGGTGCTATTTATTGCCAACTAAGACAGTCACTAGCCAGTGCATCTTGGCAGCCACTAGCTTCTGCAACTGTTGCTGGGAGACTACTGGAGACTTCACTGGTTGCTTCACCCCCCCCCCAAAAGTAGACCAAGAAAGCACCACTGACGTTCTTCATGCCACCTACCTCTGGGGGGCATCAACGCCTGCTAAGAGGCAGACCTGGCAGCCTCTTTTAACCTTGTACCATATGCAATGGCCAACACAGACCAAGATAACCACAATCGCATCTCCTCTTCTTCCATAACTGTACCTACAAAAGAATGATACAATGAAGAAGATGTCACCACTCGTGTGTTATGAACACAATTGCAGTTGTACAGTGGACTGTCACAGACATTATAATGTCCTTCTGCAGGGAGAAGGACTTTTAACTTCCGTAACACCCAAACATGTTAGCTGCTGCTCCTCTGTCACAGGAAAACAGAGTATGCACTGTTAAGTGCATGTGTATAGTCAAGATAGTACAAGATACATTCTGGCTCCCTCTCTTGAAGCTCTACCTACCTACTGGTTGAAGCAGATCAAGGTGGTTCCACTTCAGGTCAGTGTTCTGATATTGGCATTGCTCCCCCAAATGGATTGTGCCAGTATCCTTGGACAGTAATTGCGCCAGCTCATGCCAGGCAGCCACTTTGCGCAATATGCCATCATTATGACCCAACAAGGGCATACAGAATTTCCAGTGCAGGAAAAAAAGAAAAAATCTACCTCTCTCTTGCACACCATGAAGTGCATTACTCACTGCCTAAACTAGACCAGACCACTCAATCAGCAAAACAGTAGTCCCATACACACACATGTATGCTTATGAACTATATGCTGTGCAATGCAGCACTATAGTGTGGCACTAGGAGGTGGTCACAGTGTTACAGAATTATACATGCTGTACAGCTGTATGCAAAATTATACAGGTCACATGCCTCATGTTCACTGTGATGTGCATAGCTCATGTTAACATATACATTTAAAGCAGACTGCACTGCCAGTGACTCAGTGACAGTGGATCTAACTAACTTCATTGGCATAACCAATGCAATAACTTGTTCTTGTTTTTGCAATATAAAGTGGTGGGGCAATTCTGCACACTACCGCTTACAACTGTACAACTTTGAAACAGAGGAATTTCACTAAAGCCTTTGTAGACTTGGAAGTTTTCTGGAGTTAAGAATGGAGTTCTGCCTGATAAAGTACCACAGCAACAATCACAACCCCTGTGTTGGATCTCAGTGAGAGTTAGGAATATGTTAAGGTGTATGTGCCATGAGAAACGTATGACACTTGCATGGGACTGTACTTTCTGCCTGTGGCTGGGGATGAGGGTTCAAACTGTGAGTAGAGGAAATCGTGGGAAGGATATTCTACAGGGGCAGGGTTCCACACACATATGCTGCAACATGGTTACAGTGTGTAAATCATTACATACTGTGCAGTGCACTTACTGCAGCCAACATGCACTGTCATGGCCAACTGAGGGAAGAAAACAACTTTAAAAGTTTACTAGCCAGCATAATGAAGTGCTACTTTAGGCTCAGCAAATGTTGCCTCCATGAGACAAACTGCAACTGCAATGGAGTCCGGCTGCACAGGCCTTGCTGTCCATGGACATGTAAGGATTCAGATGCAACCCTGTAAAGCACAGGTTATCTCACCTGAGAATGCACAAACCACTGGAGAAGGAGTATTAGTGTTACCTGTGGGCACATGGCCTGCCACCAGTGGACATGGGCATCAACTATGTTTTAAGCAGTGTTGCTCTTCTGGCTCAACACTTGGGATGCCTCATGAGGCTCTCATGCATGGTCCTGTAGACCTGTCACTTTGTGGTCTCATATGGACACAAAGACTGCCAACTATGTTCAAGAACGCTGTCCAGCCATCACAGTGGATGCACATGGTCTCATGGTTCTTCCTATTCCTTGATACAGACTGATATGTGCCCAAAGACTTCAGCTGATCATCAACACTGCAAGCCAACACAGTGGACACCACCTACAGCTGCATCATGGTAGCCTGACACCACCACTGTGTAGGATGTGAGCCCTGACTTCCCACATATTTCCAAAGTATGTGACTACCTTGCTCACCTCCCATAAACTTACATCATATTAAAGTGTTCCCCCACCTGTGCAAATGATGGTGACTGTACCATCCTCACTCTCTAACTTGTGCAGGTATAGTGATGTCTGATGCATTGCACGGCCAGTGCAAGCGCTGCCATACAGTGCCTTGGTATGAAACCTCATACATTATTTTGCTGAGTATGCCATGGCCCGTAGTTGTGAAGTACGTGCCACCTCTTTGTGTCAGTGCTGCAGTGTATTATAGCTCCTTCTGCATCAGCTACGATGCTACTTTTGCACGCTCCTCCTCAGACTCTTCACCCTGTCTTTCTGCTACTGTTGACTGGTACAGCCTAATGTTCACCTGCTGCTATTTGTGCAATGTCAGGTTGTATATAATGGCACACATTTCAGATAACTTGATACAAGTGTCAGCTGTATTACACTGTCCCTCTTCAGGTGTCTTGACATTGAAATCTCCCTTCAGTAGTCCAAATAAATGCTTCAATATATTTTGGCTTTTTAGCATGGGCTGTTAAAAATCCTTTATGGCATGGGTTAGATATTGTGAACTGGGGTTCATCAATTAGGGACTCTAAAGTGTATCCTGCATCACCTGCAGTATATAACACACTACCTATTATATGTGAAAGTTTCCTAGCGGAAAAAGAGCCTATGAATGATAATGTTTATTCTTCATTTGTGGCAACTAGCTCATTTTATGGGTAGACAAAGGTAAAAGAAATGACTGATAAAACTAAGAAGCTGATGACCTGTGAAACTAATGCGCATTTATTTATTTTTCTGACATTTGTTTACTGGGCAAGTCCAACTGGGTACGAGCCCATTTTCAGTGGAGGTCTGGAAAGAAAAGCTCCACAGTACAATTTAAACAGAATTACAAATCAACATTGGTTACAAAGACTAAGACAATCACACAGGACTACAATTTGTGGTTACAATAAAAGAAGAAGATGCACAAATATAAAGCAAGCAATACAGTTGAACATACATTATATAGACAATAGAAGAGTTCCTAATATGTATGTTACATAATAATACATGAAAAATATATTACAGAATAAGTAATACATTGTAAAATCTATATACACTTTCTGGCAAGAGACTTAGGTAGTAAATTTCAGTCATAATTTCTGGGATAGATAAAGGTTAGTGTAAGAATAGAGAAAAGGGACATCAGAAGTTTAAGGAATTCTAGAAAGGCTAGGTTAGGTTTTGATTTAATGGCTTTAAACAGTGCATACAGTTGAATATTGCTTCCGGAGAGCTACATGCCTTTAACAACCCAAAAACACCATTTGATGTAGAAGATGGGATGGAAAAAGTATGCTAGTGAATAGGTGAATATATTCATAGAAAGTGATGCTCTAAAACAAAAAAAGACTTGCAGAAGCATTTAAGGAATTTGATCAAAAGCTTTGGGTAAAAATGGCAATGGGACAAGCCAATGTTATTCTAGCTAATAGACCAAACACACAAAAAAGACTGATAAATTCTAATAAGATGAACAAAACGGCACACTGCTGGTCTCCAGTAAAATGTCCTTTAATTTAAGCGCTTTCGTCAGCCGTTAAGCTATTGACTTCATCAGAATAACAGATGCGTCAAATTGCATTTCATTAAATACTCATTTAACCTTGTGACTAAAACCAATTACATCCATTACATCCAATCAAAGTGGAACTTTCAGTAGTTTAAATCACTTTGAAATAATTATCTGAATCAAATTAAAATTAAAATTGCAGCAACAAGGTGAATTTATAAAACTGAATTATACATAATATTGCACTACCCTAAACCTATCGAGTCCTTACAAAATTACACTAAATATGATAAATATATGAATAAATATTTTCACTTAAACATGAAATTCTGTTTTTAATTTAAGATAACTTGATATAAAAACTGTTTCATTCAGTCCTACGGGGGAGGTGGCATTGCATTTTAGTTGCCACATCAATTCACGAAATTCTAAAATTAATTCAATAGGGCCCCCTCTATCCTTGTGTCCAACTTGTTCGATAGCAGTACATTTAAAACAATGATCAGGGTTATCTTTGATGTGCTTATGCAATGCATTTTTTACATTTCTTTTCCTAATATCATATAAGTGTTGGTATACACATTTATTAAAACTGTTAATTGTCTTTCCTATATAAAATCCTTGACAATTTTGACAAATAGCAATGTATACCAAGCTCTTACTAGCACAATTAAACCTTTGTGTCAAAAAAACTTTCCCATATTCTGGTATAATGAAACCCTCATTTTCTAAAATATAAGAACATTGGTTGCAATGGCCACACTTTTTCATAGTACCTCTTCCACTATTAGATACATTTCTTTCCAACAATTTTTTAAGTGACTTATCCCTCTTATATATAACCACTGGATGGTCACCAAGTTTATGTACTGTTGTTCTATTTCAAACAATGTCCAATTATTCCTTAAAATATACTATTGTTCTATTTCAAACAATGTCCAATTATTCCTTAAAATGGCCTTAATACTCTCAAATGATGGACTATAAGTTAACACCATGGATTGTTGAAATGTTGTTCTATTAATGTTAGTAACCATTGTTTCAGTATTATGGCCATTATCAATAGATCTCCCCAATATTGGTGCAAAATGCACAAGATAAAATCTTCACCTGGATACTGCAATTCTACATACACAAACAGAAAGTGCCTCTAAAGCAAATAATATAGTTCTAAATACAGGACGAGACTATAAGATCTATAATTTAAGTTCAACCCTGATCACCACTGAATGGGCTGATTTATTTCAACGAGGCTTGAATTTTGTACCTAAGATAAACACCTGTGTTGAGACAGCAATTCTGGAGCTTAAACTGTATGTATGTACGCTTAATTTTAGATTATACTTTGATAATAAATTGCAGTTTGGACCTATTGAAATATGTAAAAGAGAAGTACTTTCAATCCCCCCTTGCACCCCATTTTACAAGTATATGAGAAATTGTGCACCACCCAGATTAGAGATGCTATTTTAGGGAGGAATTCAGAGAGAATTACTCATGCACAAAATTTTTCGAAACAAGAGGAAAATTTAATGGATGAAATTGTAAAAAACAAAAAAGTTAGGTTAATGAAACCCGACAAGGGGGCTGGGTTGGTGGCCATGGATTATGAAATTTACATTCAAAAGATGCTTACCCACTTGTACAGTGATACTTATGAGGAAGTGTCCCTTAATCAAGTTAATATAGCATACAGACACATAGACATTGTATTGATGGATTTATTATTAAATCAACAAATAACTTTAGGTGAACATGATTATTTACAACAAGAATATCCACGTACCCCTACAGTCTTCGGAGTACCCAAAATACATAAGTCCACTATTGATCCACCAATGAGGCCTATTGTGGACGATAAAGCATCCAAGACATTCTCAATGGCTGAATTTATTGATTTAGGGTGTAAGGATGCTATTAAATAATTCGGACATATCTTGGTTGATTCCTGGGATTGTCTAAAGAAAATTCCTAAAGAATTATATAGAAAAAAATCTTATTTTTGCTACTACAGATGTTAAGGACTTGTTTACAAGTATCCCCCACAATGTAGGGATTACAATGTTTTATGAATTCCTCTGTAAGCATTCAGGGCTGACGCACAACAGAATTTTAATGTTTCAGACTTTAATGGAGTTAGTCCTTGAAAATAATTTCATTATATTTGAGGGACACTATTTTAAGAAAAAGGTAGGGGTAGCCATTGGTGCCTCGTGTGGCCACCTTTTTGCTAACATTGTGCTAGCAGAATGTCATGTGGCCCCCTTTTTGCTAACATTGTGCTAGCAAAATGGGAAACCACAGTAATATTTAAGACTGAATTATTTAAACAATGTCTATTTTACGGCCTTTTTTTAGATAATATTCTAAGTCTATGGGATGGAAGCTATGAGTTGTTATATGAATTTCTAGAAATTTTAAATTCTAGTACACATTTGTTTAGAATTTACTATGGAAACCAATGAAAGCAGTATCAATTTCTTGGATATTACCATTTGCAAAGATAAAGAGAAACATAATTTTGTCTTTACACTGTACCGTAAGCCAACCTACACCAATACTCTGTTACATTTTTCAAGTGCACACGCTGTTCATCAAAAAAGATGTTTAGTTAAGGGACAAGGAGTTAGGTTGGCTAGAATGGTAAGTGATAATCAACTTTTTCTTAAAGATATAGAAATATTGGAGCATATGCTAGTGGCACGTGGGTACCCAAAGAATCTTCTTGGCCCAATTCTTAATAAAGTTAACAAGAGATTTCAAGGCCATTTTGCACCAGTATTGGGGAGATCTATTGATAATGGCCATAATACTGAAACAATGGTTACTAACATTAATAGAACAACATTTCAACAATCCATGGTGTTAACTTATATTCCATCATTTGAGAGTATTAAGGCCATTTTAAGGAATAATCGGACATTGTTTGAAATAGAACAATAGTACATTTTAAGGAATAATTGGACATTGTTTGAAATAGAACAGTACATAAACTTGGTGACCATCCAGTGGTTATATATAAGAGGGATAAGTCACTTAAAAAATTGTTGGAAAGAAATGTATCTAATAGTGGAAGAGGTACTATGAAAAAGTGCGGCCATTGCAACCAATGTTCTTATATTTTAGAAAATGAGGGTTTTATTATACCAGAATATGGGAAAGTTTTTTTGACACAGAGGTTTAATTGTGCTAGTAAGAGCTTGGTATACATTGCTATTTGTCAAAATTGTCAAGGATTTTATATAGGAAAGACAATTAACAGTTTTAATAAATGTGTATACTAACACTTATATGATATTAGGAAAAGAAATGTAAAAAATGCATTGCATAAGCACATCAAAGATAACCCTGATCATTGTTTTAAATGTACTGCTATCGAACAAGTTGGACACAAGGATAGAGGGGGCCCTATTGAATTAATTTTAGAATTTCGTGAATTGATGTGGCAACTAAAATTTGATGTGGCAACTAAAATGCAATGCCACCTCCCCCCCAGGACTGAATGAAACAGTTTTTATATCAAGTTATCTTAAATTAAAAACAGAATTTCATGTTTAAGTGAAAATATTTATTCATATATTTATCATATTTATTGTAATTTTGTACGGACTAGATAGGTTTAGGGTAGTGCAATATTATATAGAATTCAGTTTTATAAATTCATCTTGTTGCTGTAATTTTAATTTGATTCAAATACTTATTTCAAAGTGATTTAAACTAATGAAAGTTCCACTTTGGATGTAATGGATGTAATTGGTTTTAGTCACAAGGTTAAATGAGTATTTAATGAAATGCAGTTTGATGCATCTGTTATTCTGATGAAGTCAATAACTTAACGGCTGACAAAAGCGCTTAAATTCATGGACATTTTACTGGAGACCAGCAGTGTGCCATTTTATTCATCTTATTTGAATTATTCTAGCTAATGTTAATGAACTGGAGAAGGAATTGGTTAAAAAATGAAGCAGGAATGGACATAATTGTGGAGTGGAAGAAGGGAGACAAATATAATACCAATAACAGCAGACCCTCCACCAAAATAAGAGATACTGTGGTATATTTTGGATTATCATGGATGTTAGCTTAGGGATTGGGGCATGTAGTGGGGGATACAAAGTGGGGAAATGGAAGACAGTCTGGGAAGATGAGAAGGTATTCAGGAGGGTAAGACTTCACAAAAGCTAGCAAGGGACTGCACTGCAAAAAAAAACTATGGCTAGAAAGGTGTACTATGGATGCTTATGCCTTAAAAATGACATGGAAAGTTGAAAAGAAATGTAAGGTATGTCCTACAAAAGTAAAATAAGGAAACAAATGAGAGGGAGAAAGTAATTACAGAAAATGACTACCAGGAGAGAAAGAAGAAAGAGAAGAGGAACAAAACTGGAGAGTACTGGGAAGGAGCACACACAATGAAAAAAAATGGTATGAAACAGTGGAATGGAAAGAAGATAAGTGCCAAGGTAAGGAAAATGAAGGAGCACACAAAAAGAAAATAAAAAGGATGGTATGAGACAATGGGAGGGAATGTTAGCAGATGAAAATGACTGCTAACATTAAAGAGGAAGAGAAGGTACAGAAAAGATTCACAAATATTAATGACAGAAGTGACAAGCAGAAGGGGAATGTAAGAAGACAGAAAAAAGGGACTGTATAACAAAAATGCCATTGCTGCTAAAGACAGTAGGGTGAATGGCAGTAGAAAAAGGCCAGAATATGGCAAGTAATCAGTAAAAACTGAGAAGATGGGAAATGGAAAGACAGGAAATAGAACTAGAGATGGAGTGATGCTTAACAGGGCCATAAAGATAGCTAAGCTGGTAGCACTAATAGTGCAGAGTGTGGCAAGTATGATGTCAATGTGGTTGGGATATAAAAACTTGGGCTAATGACAGAAGACGTCAGGTCATGGTCCTAACAGGCTATAGTGCATTCAGGAAAAATAAGTGGCTAGAAAGCAAAGTCATTGAGAAGCTACTGAAAAACATCAAAAGGGTGATTTGAAAAGGTATGGAAAAGAACAGTGGCAGTAACATATATAAACTGCAAGAAAACTCAGCCAAGCTAGAGTTTCCACTGTGCGATACCTTAAACCTCCTGTAATGGAGGCCCATGGGTTATATGCAAATGTCCCCTTAAGGACATCAAGTGTTTCAGCTACACAGCTTCTGAATGTCCTTGAATTTTTTACTTTTTAAGTCTTTATGGTTACATTCGGGCTAATAAAGTCAAACCCCACTTGCTGTGGACATGCATTTTTGGCCTTTTTATTCCATTTACATGAGGTTTAAGATATCACACAGTGAAAACTCTAGCTTGGCTGGGTTTTTCCTTGCATTTTTTCTGATTAGCTTGTCTGTGTGACCTTGTTGCCTTTTTTATATAACAGAAACACTAACTCCTCTGGGGAAGGAGCTTCTCTGGTCCATCCCTAAACTGTTTCAACAATTCAAGTAAAACACCAAAGGAGGTGTTGTCATGGGCGGATTTGGGTGAGCCCTCCCTTTAACTGATGTGGATGTCTTTAGTGAAGGATTCCTTTCGGTAATCCAAGTGATTCCTCCTGCACTTGCTCTTACCATGCACCCCCCCCATGAGGTGAAGTGGGAGGAGACATGGAAGAAATGGGGGACCAAAAGCACAGGCTATCTCAGAGGCAATTGATGTAGATCTGCAGTAATAGAATGGAAACACTGGGATGGATCCAGAGTAGTCACAGAAACTCCCATCTTCAAGCAGGACAGGACCCTCTCCACTATGAGGGCAACACTAAAGCCAGATGACTGGACCCAGTGCTCTTCAGATCCACGGACCCAAGCAAGATAGATACCAGTGCCTGGTGTCAACTTGACTGGCTCCAGCGTCAAGCCTGGAGCTGAGCGAACCAAAGCACCCAAGGGTAGGGACAACTCTGAGATCTGGACGGTCAACCTTACACAGGGGTACTGGCCCAAATGCTCATTCAAAGGTACCCCTGGTTCTGTCAATGGTGGAGTTGAGAAAGTCAGTGATGAGTTGGCATCTGGAATGACCATGCAGTTGGCGCTAACAAGTGGGAAGGGCAGCATGGTCAGATCAAACAATCTTGGAGCAGAGAGAACCCGGGTAGGAACAAAGCAAGGAGCTGAACCCTCAGGCTTTAAAGCTGAGGAGGCGGGGGATTAATACCTAGTTGGACCTGAGCCTGCAAAAAGATTCACATCAGTTGTTTCAGATCCAAAGGTATGAGGCTCCCATCTAACCTGGAAGGCCTAGATGAAGAGGCCACCAAAAGTGGCTTGGACAACCTCTTGGCAGTCACTGGATCTGACATACGTATCCTAAAGAGTGAAGATCAGACCCAAGGGGGAAAGTGGGACAGCCGCAGAGAAAACTCTACAGGAGTGATAAGGCAGAAGAAAGACTACAGTCTGCCCTAGAAGCAGCAGTAGGGTTCTTTGACAAATGGGGGCTGGGTATACTGAGGGTAGAAGAGTTGAAGACTCTGAAATTAACTGTACTGGAGATCTGTGCCAAGTCAGCACTGAAGGACCCAAATGGATCAGAGTCAGAGGGGCCGAAGGAAGGTGCACCTTAGGGTCTGGCTGTCCCTCTGTAGATGAGGATCATCATTTGAAATTCTCCCACTCTTTCTCATGAGATATAGACTCTTTGTACCTTGATCTGTCCTTCTCCCAGTTTTCAGTCTTCTTGCTAGGGGAGGGAGAGGAGGAATAAGCAGTGAAAGGTTGAAGCAGGCCATTCACAGCAAGCTTTGCCCATCTTTCATTAAGACAGCGAGTGCCAAAGGCACTGCACACTTGACAATCAGTCTTCAGGTGGGCAGTGCCCAAGCAGTAGACACATTTCCCATGGGCATCCTATGGTGGCAGTTTATGCTCTCATGGCACACATTTTTTGAACCCCAAAGCCTTCATGCTATTCATGTTCAGGAAAAGAAGCACACTATTATACAGGAATCCATAAGAGAAAAAGTCTAACATACCTAGCTAGGACAAGAAAACACACGAGCAGTAATCATTTTATCTACTAATATTGAAGAACTATTACGGAAAGTACAGTTGTGTACACTTACCATAAATGTAGATGTTAGAGTGTATTCACTGTTGCAGTCATTACATTTGGGTTATCCTGCTGGCAGGTTGTCCTCAGCCGGCCTGAATTCCAAAGTCTTGGGTCCTGCGTCGGCTGCTGTCACCTCTTCCCTGATGTCAGGTCGTCAGGGGTATAAAAGATGCAGCAGACACCATTTTCTTCAGTTTTTCTTGCCCCAGATGTCAGGTCCCCCCAAAAGGGTAGGCTAAAAATATGTAAATAAAACATACATGCACCAAAACAAGAAGTTATGTACTCACCATAACGTTTAATGTATGTAGTCCATCTCGTCTCACATTCTTACCCGTGGGTTCGGAGCCGAATATCGGCTCCAACTCGGCCAAACTTTTCTAGCTCAAAGTCTTCTATTGGCTGGGCTAAGCAGGTATCCCATGCTGCACTGCTCCATATCCCCAGATCTAGTTTGCTGCGAACACTCATTCGTACCCCATGCATAACAACATCCAGGTAAAGAAGAATAAGCTAAAAGTGAAGGGAACTCTGTAAATAAAAACCTAACCTCCAGATCCTCCAGGAAGGGGGAAGGTGGGAGGGTAAGTAAGAATGTGAGGCGAGATGGACTACATACATCGAATGTTATGGTGAGTACATAACGTCTTGATGTTATGTAGTCCAATCTCGCCTACATTCTTACCCGTGGGACAGCGTCCCTAGCACCTACATCCTGGGTGGCTCATAGGAAAATACTCCTGAGTACTGTGGAACCAAAGGAAGACTTGCCCCTAGATACCACGTCCAATTTGTAATGAGTAACAAATGTGTGAGGAGAAGCCCAAGTAGCTGCCGCACAAATATCATCCATAGACAATCTGGCTTGATAGGCTGTAGATATAGAAACAGCCCGAGTAGAGTGAGCCTTGACCGGAAACGGCAGGTCTTTCCCCCCTGCAGAGTAAGCGAAAGAGATGCAACTGGATATCTATCTGGATAGGGTGATTTTGGAGACAGGGGACCCAATTTTGTTTTCCGAAAAGGAGACAAATAGTTGATCAGATTTTCGGGGATCTTTTGTTCGGTGCAGATAGAAATGTAACTGTCTGTGTACATCCAACTGAAATTTAAATTCTGCCTTGTTTGAAAAATGGGGAAAGAATACTGGCAACTCAATAGATTGACTAAGATTAGACACGGACGCCACTTTAGGAAGAAAAGAAGGGGTTGGTCTAAGAGACACCCTGTCCTTGTGAAAAATCAGGTATGGAGGTTTGACAGAAAGGGCTTGAATTTCTGAAACTCGCCTGGCTGAAGTGATTGCTATTAAAAAGGCAGTTTTCCAGGTCAAGAATTTTAAATCGCAGGTAACTGCAGGCTTGAAGGGTGGTGAAGTAAGGGGTTGTAGGACAAAATTTAGATCCCAGGGCATAATAGGTTCTGAGACCGGAGGACGGAGTAATAGGGTGCCCTTCAGGAAAGCCTTACAGAGTCTGTGAGCCATCAGACTGGGCTCATTAGCAATATGAAAGTTAGAAATCGCTGCCAATTGAACTTTAATGGTAGCTGATGCTGAGCCCTGATGGAAAAGCATAGATAAAAACTCCAATACTGAAGCAATTGGGACTGTGTAAGGATCAATTCCTTGGGTATGAGCCCAAATGGAAAACCTCTTCCACTTGCTAGAACAAATCTTCCTAGTAGAGGGCTTATGAGAGGAAGATAAAATGTGAACTACCTCACGTGAAAACTGATGAAGTCTAACTAACGATGGAAGTGGAGTAGCCAGGCTGTCAACCGGAGGGTCCGCAAAGAGGGATGGAACTGTCCCGACATGTGTGTCAGTAAATCTGGTTGAGGGTCCAGAATCCAAGGAGTGTCCACAACGTAGGGTTGGAGAAAGGGGAACCAGACTTGATGAGCCCAGTGTAGAGCAATCAGAATCATTCTGCTTCCCAAGGATTGCACTTTCTGAATCACTTTTGATAGCAAGGGAAAGCATAAAGCAGACCGGAAGGCCAATCGTGAACTAGAGTGTCCCTGGGTGACTCCCCCTGTGGGGGGATCAGCGTGAAGTAGCTGCTGTATTTGGCATTGAGGGGGCTGGCGAAAAGGTCGCAGCAAGGCTGACCCCATCTGCTGAAGAGTCATTCTGCAACTAGACGATTCAGGGACCACTTGTAAGGCAACAGAATATCTCTGCTTAGCCTGTCCGTTATCACATTGGACTTCCCTGGAATGTGCATTGCCACCAGAAACTGTTGGGAAGATACTGCCCACTATCACACTCATATGGCCTCTCTACACAGGGGATAAGATCTGGTTCCCCCCTGCTTGTTCAGATACCACACCATTGACATGTTGTCCGAGCATATTGCAATAGTCCCTAGAGGTAGAAAGCTCTGAAGTGCCTGCAACACAAGTAGCACCGCTCTCATCTCTAGGACGTTGATATGCAGATGTATCTCGTGATCTTGCCACATGCCTTGGACTGTCCTGCCGAGATAATGCCCCCCCACCCCATCTGGGAGGCGTCTGTGGTCACTGTAGCAACTGGGGTGGGTGGAACAAAGGGTTTTCCCCTGTCCAGATTGTTGGTGCAAAGCCACCAACTGAGATCCTGTTTGCATCTGTCCATGAGCAAAATAGGGTGGGAAAGTGGAAGTTTTTGGACAGACCATTGAGCAAAGAGGAGCCATTGAAGGAGCCTCATGTGCAATTTTGTTAGAGGGACCAACATAATAGTTGCTGCCATGGTCCCCAGGAGTTGAAGAACCCATCTTGCCTTTGCTTTCCTCAGGGGAATCAGGGCATGCACCTGTTGCTGTAAGACTCTGATTCTTTCCTGCGGTATAAATGCTCGCATTCGAACGGTGTCTATTTCTGCGCCTATAAAAATGACACACTGTGAGGGCAACAAGGCAGATTTTTCCCAATTTAGTGTTATGCCCACCTGTTGACAGAGAATGATGGTAGCGTCCCTTGTTTGGATTAGTAGATGCCAGGTGGAGGCGGTAAGGAGCCAGTCGTACAGATACAGAAACACTTGGAATCCTTGACATCTCAAGTGAGCTGTCACCACCGCCATAAACTTGGTGAACACCCTGGGGGCTGTGGTAAGACCAAAGGGCAGGGCTCGAAACTGGAAATGGTGACTCCTGGAAGCCCTGTCCATTTTTACATGGTAGTAAGCATCCTTGAAGTCGATGGAGCATATCCATACTTCTTCCCCCAACAATGGGAGAATCGATTGTAGTGTGACCATACGGAACTTGGACTTACATAGTTGTTCAGTTGGCTGAGATCTAGTATGGGTCTCAGGTCCCCTGTTCTTTTCGACACCAAAAAGAATCTTGAGTAAGTCCCTAATCCGACTTGGTCTGAGGGGACATGCTGGATGGCTCCCTTTCCTAGCAGCTTTGAAACCTCTGAAGCTGCTTGATCCCTTTGACTGGGTGGAACGTCCGGGATTTTTCTGACTGGAGGGGGGTCTAACGAAAAAGGAATGACATAACCTCTGGAAATTATTCGTAATACCCATCGGTCCTGGGTGATGCTTTTCCAGGCTTCCGGGTATAAGGATATTCGACCCCCGACTGGCTCTGGAGAAACACAGTCGGGCATCCCATCAGGAATGATGGTAGGGAGAGCAGCGAAAGGAATCGCCGTCTCCCGAATTGCAGGAGCCCCCTTTGCCTCTAGGGCGGCATCTCCCTGAAAAACCTCCCCCTCCTCTGCCTCTGGAGGGGGACTCACCTTGGGCGCCAGGAAAAAACCTCTGTGATTTTTTGAATCACATCTTCCCACCTTGCTGGGCCTTGGGGTAAGGCCTAGAGGGAAGGGAAAAACAGACCCCTACAGCAGACAGGGTCTTTCCCTCTTATTCGCACCTGGTGAGGGTGTCTTTCACTTTGGTTCCGAACAAAAAAGAACCGTCAAAGGGGGCGTCAGTGAAAGAAGACTTGAAGGCCTCCGCGAAATAACAAAGGTGCAGCCAGGCTTGCCTTCTAAGGGCGACTCCTGAGCTTGCTGCCCTACTCGCTCCATCGGCTGCATATGAAATGTGCCGCATGGAGGAGTTAATGATGGAGTTGAGGGTAGACATCTGGGCATTAACCATCTGGGCCACCGCCTCAGGAATGTTACCCGCAAGAGTATCTCCTAACTTCCTGAGGAGATCTCTCTGGAGCCGAGCAAAATGAGACAGATAGTTCAGCGACTGTAAGATAAAGGTTGCTGTCGAGAGGGCACGCTTCCCATACCGGTCCATGGTCCTAGACTCCTTG
Organism: Protopterus annectens; assembly: GCF_019279795.1. NCBI lineage: Eukaryota > Metazoa > Chordata > Ceratodontiformes > Protopteridae > Protopterus > Protopterus annectens. Next base: position 1,158,387,961 of record NC_056737.1, read on the forward strand.
TTAGGAGGATGGACGGAGGAAGAAGTCTCTGCTACTTCCTTCTGAGTGGCCGCCGCCACCACCATGGCATCCACAGGGACTCCTTTGGACAAGAACTCCTTACCCGGGGGAGCAGAAAGAAACTTATTGGGTCGCCTGGGTACGGGTTCCACAGAATCAGGGTTTTCCCACACCCTCCGATAAATTAAATCCAGGAGCTCGTCGAAGGGTGGGGACACCCAGGAGGCAGAGGGCTGAGCACCAAAGGCCTTAAGGAAGACCGACTCCTCCTCGGAGGGGGCTTTGGACGGCCAGTCACCTCTTTGTTTCAATATCTCCAGGATGTCGGAGAAGGAAACATCATCAGAGGATGACTTGGGGGACCCCTTTGATTCCTCTAGGTCAGTATCCGAGGTGAGAGACTCATCCTGGGAGTCTATTTGCTTCCTCTTGCACGTTTTCTTTCTAAAGGGCTCCTCAGGCATGAACTCTGAAGGGCCCTCAGAAACTTGGGGACCACTCGTGGGGGTATCCCTAGGCCTTGGTGCTACGCTATCTACGGATAGGAGGTGATCAGAGGCTCTCACTGGAGTGGTGGGGGACAGAATGATTGACCCGCATGATGTAGCTGACAATCTGGCCAGGGCAGGCCCCCCCAAGTCCAAGGACCGGCCAGCCTCCGAGACCATGTCCCCCTCGGGCCCGACTGAAGAATCCCGAGTCCCGAACCCCATGGACGGTGCCGATGGGGTCTGAGCAAACGTCGGTACCGATAGGCCCGGAGGGGCCATCGGAACTAACCCAGGAACATCACATGGAGCGGAACACTCTGGCTCCGAAGACAGAGATGCACCCAGAGGAGGAATGATCGAAGAAGTTATCGGGATGGACTCCGGAGCCGACTGGGACGGAGCCGAAAACAATTTTGCCAAAACCGGCGACTGAAGGAGCCTCTGCACCACCCTATCAACATCCACATCTGAGAGCGTCCTGGAGGATTTGGAGGACAGGGAGGGAGATCGAGATCTCCTCTCAGGAGACACTGGTCTAAGATTGGGTGATCGGCTCCGAAGAGGTTCCAATATAATTGGAGCCGACGCCGGTTCCATCACCACCGACACTTCCTGCGGCCCCGAGGACAGTGGAGCCGAGGAGGTCGAACCAAGTTTTGTAACTTTCTCTGGTGGCTCCGAGGAAACTGACGGAGCTGGAGATCTCTTTTTTGACTTTAAGGACTTAGATTTAGAACTAGAAGCAGAGTCCATGGCCTCATCGAATGAGGGTTTCAAGAGTCCCTTTAAAATCAGCTTATTCTTTCTTTCTTGTAGCACTCTGGGACTAAAAGCATGGCAGAAGTTGCAGGATTCCTGCAGATGGATTGCTCCCAGGCAATAAACGCAAACAGAATGTCCATCGGTGATGGACATTTTGTAACCACACAGAGCACTTTTTAAAACCCGAAGGTTTGTGCTCCTTGGAATCCTTGGACATATTTAAACAAGTAGTCACAAAGAAAAACCACAATCTGTACAAGTCACTATCTGACAGGAAAGGACACAGACACGCAGAGCACCAAAAAATGCGGGAACAAGTTTTTTACACAGTACAGCACACACACAAACCTCAGATAGAACACACACTGAGCCAAATTGGGCTAAAAACCTCTAACTAAAATGTTTTTTTTACCACGTACACAGAAGGGAACACAGGCACTAAAACCTCTACCTCAAACGTTTTTTAGAGCTAAAATAATACAGGACAAGGGGGGAGGACTAGGTCCTCTAACTAAAACGGGCCTAGCCCGATCAAACAATTAGAGGGATACCACAACCACAATCACACTACAGAAATACCAAAACAACACCAAAGAGAAATAGCTATTAAAATAGCTTTTTGTTTACAAGTTTTCTCAGAATAACAAGAAAAAGGGTACTTAGCCACAGCCAAGAGTGAGACCACGTCCGAGCTACACGAGCGGCAAATGAGATCTGGGGATATGGAGCAGTGCAGCATGGGATTCCTGCTTAGCCCAGCCAATAGAAGACTTTGAGTTAGAAAAGTTTGGCCGAGTCAGAGCCGATAATCGACTCCGAACCCACAGGTAAGAATGTAGGCGAGATTGAACTACATAACATTATATATTACCTTCATCTACAAGCAAATACACCACATAGGTTGCATAGATTAGAGAAGTAAAGATAAGTTCCAGAAAAAATAAGGGGGGTGGGTAACCTGGACTGCAACAGTGAATACACTCGAACATCTACATTTATGGTAAGTGTACACAACTGTACTATGTTCTTCGTGTTTCACTGTTGCGTTGATTACATTTGGGTAGATTCCCAAAGCTATGGTTGGGGGGCTGGAGCTAAACAGCATTAGAAGCGGCCATGAGGCCCTGCAGAACTGCAGTGGCAAAGTCTGCCCTGGATTTAGAGTAAAGAGGCAGATTGTAATGTTTTGTAAAGGTATGCACTGAACTCCAAGTAGCAGCCTCTAAAATGTCTTTGGTTGGTACTCCCCTGAGAAAGGCTGCAGAAGTGGCTGCAGCTCTGGTTGAATGTGGCCTAATGCCCTTAGGCACTGGTTTGCAATGCTGTGAGTAGCAGAAATGAATGCAGTGACCTATCCACTTTGAAATAGTCTGCTTGGAGATAGCCTTTCCTTGTAATCCTGTGGCATATGCCACTAGTAATTGCTCTGTCTTTCTGAAAACTTTAGTTTTGTCCAAGTAGAATCTAAGTTGTCTGTGTACGTCCAAAGAATGCAGAATTTTCTCCCCCTTATTCTGTGGATTTGGATAAAAAGTTGGCAAATTAATAGTTTGGTTAAGGGCTACGCTGGATACTACCTTAGGCATAAAGGTAGGGTTTGTCCTCAGTGAGACCCTGTCTGGATAAAAAATGATAAAGGGTTCCACAGCCATGAGAGCCTGTAGCTTTTACACCCATCTTGCTGAAGTTATTGCTAGGAGCAGAGCTGTTTTCCAAGATAAAAACTTTATATCCGCAGTAGCAGCTGGCTCAAAAGGAGGTAAGGTTAGTTTTTCCAAAACATAATTGAGGTCCCATGCGGGTACTGGTGTTCTCCTTGGAGACCTTAAATTTTTGGCTCCTCTGAGGTACTGCCTTAATAATGGATGAGAAAAGAGTGGCGGCTCTGTATTGTAATGAGCCGAAATGGCAGAGGCATGGATTTAAATTGATGAAAAGAATAGGCCTTTGTCCAGCATCTCAGTTAAGTATTGCAAAATCTGAGGAATATTTGAGACAGCTGTATCAGTTCCTTGAGCTTGGTTCCAAGCACAAAATCTCTTCCATTTTCCAGCATAGGAATTTCTAGTACTAGGCCTTCTGGCTTCTAAAATGACATCCATCACAGCTTTACTGAGAGGTGTGCTTTGTATGGTTACAGTATCCGCCATGCTGCCAGGTTTAGGGTCCTGAGTTGGCTGTGCAGAATCTGATTGTTGACAGTAGGTGAGGAATTTGAGGTAAGGTCCAGGCTGGGCATTGAGACAAGCTCCTTAAGACTGGATACCAGTACTGGCATGGCCAGTCTGGGGCAATCAGAATCATTTTTGGTTTCTCCTGTCTGACCTTTAGGAGTACCGTGAGGAGGAGAGGCAGTGGAGGAAAGGCATATACTGATAGGTTTGTCCAGTTGAAAGATAAGGTGTCCACTTTCCATGCTTGTCTGTGATAAGTCCTTGTGCAGAATCTTTTTAGCTGATTGTTGTGAGGGCAGGCAAATAGATCTATGTCTGGGTGTCCCCATTTCTTTGTTATCATGCTGAAGACTTGTAGATCCAGGTACCACTTGTGGGGATCCATGAGGTTTCTGCTTAGTTCGTCTGCCAGAGTATTTTCCTTTCCTGGCAGGAATTGTGCCTGCAGATGAACTTGGTAAGTCAATGCTGTGTCCCATAAAGCCATGGCTAGTGTGCATAGGGGGTAAGAATGAGTGTCCCCCTACTTGTTTATGTACCACATGACCGTGGTGTTGTCTGTCTTTATCAGTAGTTGTCCCAGATGAATTAGGTCCTTGAAGGCTGTCAGGGCATTTTGAACCACTAGCATCTCTTTTTGATTGATATGTAGATGCATTTGGTTTGTGGACCAGGTGCCCTGAATGCCTCTTCCTGCCATGTGGGCCCCCCAGGCATAATCTGATGCATCCGTCGTAAGGCTCTGCCTGGCTGGGGGTAGTGAGAATGGTTGTCCCTTGTTTTGGTGACATGCTTTTGCCCAGCATCGAAACTCCTGTTGCAGGCAGGGAATGAGAGTAATCATTGTTTCCAGGCTGTGGCAATGTTGAGTCCAGACACTTTTTAGGTAACATTGGAGTTTCCTCATATGTAGCCTTGTATATGGAATTAGTAGGATGCAGGATGCTATGAAGCCCAAAGCCTGCAGAATTTTTCTTGCAGATAACTGGGCCTTTGTTGCCATTCCCTTGAAATAGGTAGTCAGTTGCCTTTGTTTGTCCGGCATGAGATAAGCCATCTGGGCAGTTGTATTTAAGCTAGCACCCAGGAATATTATCTCTTGAGAGGGTACTAGTTTTGATTTATTTTTGTTTACTGTGTACCCTAGGCATGTAAAAAGTCTTTTCATAAATGTTAGATGCTGTAGTAGAATGCCCTTGTTCTCTGCTTGTATGAGGCAGTCGTCCAAGTAAGGATATATTTGCATTCCTCTTTGTCTGCAGAAAGCAATTACTGGTGCCAGGCACTTTGTGAAGACCCTGGGCGCAGTAGATAAGCCAAAGGGCAGTGCAGAGAATTGGTAATGCTTTGAGCCAGACTTGAATCTGAGGTATCTTCTGCATGATTGTCTGATTGGGACATGCAGGTATGCCTCTTTTGGGTCTAAAGTCACAAGCCAAGCCTTGCTGCCCAGTATGGGCAGAAGTTGCTGCAAGGTCAACATCTTGAATTTTGGTATATCCAGGAAAGTGTTTAGAACAGATAGGTCCAGTATTGGTCTCCATGCTTTGTCCTTTCTGGGTACCAAGAACAGTCTTGAGTAAAATCCTTTTCCCTGCTCTTGCTGTGGCACTTGTTGAATAGCCCCCATGTCCATGAGGGCTGTGACTTGTTTTTGAGCCTCTGCCCATTGATTTTTGGCAGGTCTGGCCAACCGTTTTGCTTTGGCAGGGTATGGAAGTGAAACCTGTAGCCTTGAGACACTATGTCTAGAACCCATTTGTCCTGGGTTATAATGTGCCAATTTTGAGAAAAAAGTGCTAGTTTTCCCCCTAAGGGTGCTGCAAGAAGATAAGTGCTTGGTGCAGGCGGAGGGAAGTCATTGGGACTGTTTCCTGTATGGTTGTGATTTGTCTTCTCCACTTTTGGAGGTAGAAGCACCCCATTGCTTAGACCTGTACGAACCTTGGGGCTGGGATCTGCCTCTAGGGTGTCTGGATCTGCCTCTTTGAGGTCTGTCTTGACACTGGAAAGGACCAATTTTTTGTTGGCCAGTGTCTGCTAAACCTAAGTGGCTGTACCTGTAAGAAATCCTTGACCATTTGCATAGATTTAGCTTTGTCCTCCATTTTCTTTAACACCTCTTCTGCCTTAATACCAAACAAGGTATCATGCTGTAATGGAGCATCTAATAATTTTGCTTTGATATGATCAGGCAGATTTTGTTCCTTTAACCAAGCGTGCCTCCAAATGACAGAACCCGTAACAGTGGTCCTGCAGGAGGCCTCTAGAGAATCAAAACCACATTGCAAAGTATGCTTTCCAACTTGTTCTGCTGCATGCAATAAATCCTGCATTTCTTTGTTTTCTGCACATTAAGAATTTACCATCATTTTCTGTTTAAGCAGTGTCATGATATATTGTTGATATTTGAGCATATGAAACTGGCAATTTAAGGCCCTTAGAGCCAAGGTAGCAGATGTGTACATCTTTTTTCCCCATCTATCCAGGGCCCTTGATTCTCTGTCAGAGGGTGTAGGGTTTTTTGCAGTGGAAGCCTTGCCCCTTTGGGACCCTGCGAAAGAGTTTCTGGGTCTGCAGTAGGGTTTTTGAAAAGGAATTTATGAGAGTCAGGAGCCCTGTAGTATCTGTCTGGCTTAACAGGAGCTGGAGGTAAGGAGTCAGGAGTCAGACTAGACTCTGAGAACACATCATCTACAATGTCTAACACAGAAGGAATAGCTAGAGGCCTGTGTTGAGGTAGTAAAAGGAAATCTCTGAGCCTTTTCTTAGATTCTGAAAAATCTTGGCTCTCCCAGTGGAAATGCTCCCTCATGGTATGCAAGGTTTCCCCAAAAGAGTAGTCCTCAGGAGGAGAAGCTGAAGGAATAGATTCTTCAGCATCAGAATCATCATAGGGAGGAAGAGAATATTCCTGATCAGAAGAGGAATCAGATAAAATGGAAACCTGATCTGAAGATTCATAGTCTGTCTCTTGCCTAGGCCTCTTATCAGGAGGGGGATGGGAACCCCTGATCAAGGTAATTAAGTCAGCCATTTTCAGCATCTGTTTTTTGGGCATTGAGGCCTGTTCATGTGGCTGGTGAACTTGTTTCTTTGTCTTTAAAGGTGCTTTAGTCTTTGTCTTTGAAGCTGACGTCGGTTTAATATATAATTGTTTAGGTCTGAATACACCCTCAGAAGCCGATGCCTGCTCAGCGGCTCCGGACCCATCTGAGGGAATAGTCTCTGAGGCTCCAATACCTTGAGTTTCCAGTGGCCTGCGACTCTAAAGTAGCAGACGTCAGGGGTTGCGAAAGCACCTCACTGAGAACCTGTGAACCGGCGACTGGCTTAGCAGAAGCCTCGTCATCGGTTTTGGATCTCGGTTGCCAGTCCTTTTCTTTTTCTTTGCGTTTTTTGTGAACTCTGGTAGTTGGAAGGCTATCTGACGACATATAATTAAATCTCTGCCCAAAATAGCTTAATGCAAAATCGTACCGAAGCTTAATAGTGCGTTGGTTAAATCTAGCACGAAACGGACAGCTAGAAACGTCGTGGTCAGGGCCTAGGCAAGGAATACAGTAAGAGTGAAAGTCCTTATGAGGTATTTGCTTCCCACAAGAAATACAATTATTAACTTTTTCTGACATTGGTCTGGAGCAAGAAAAAAGTTTCCCCAACGGGGTACTTAGCTTTAAATGAAGACTTCGGATCTGAAACTCAAACGTGAAAATCTCAGGAGTCGGCCGACCGGCACTTGCGAACTGCTTCTGCTTCGGGCACCACACGGCAAGAAAGACTGAAGAAAATGGCATCGGCTGCATCTTTTATACCCCTGACGACCTGACATCAGGGAAGAGGCGACAGCAGCCGACGCAGGACCCAAGACTTTGGAATTCAGGCTGGCTGAGGGCAACCTGCCAGCAGGATAACCCAAATGTAATGACTGCAACAGTGAAACATGAAGAACATCATCTACTAACATTGAAGAACTATTTAAGATTATGAATAATAACTACAAAGTGCAACTTACTATGAACAGTAAGCTTAACTTTAAGAAAAAGGGAATAAAGGCAGGAATGCCCAAACACCACACACACACACACACACACACACACACACACACACACACACACACACACACACACACACACTATCAAAGGGGTAACACCAACTTCTTCTTCTTGGGGCTTTTCCCGCTTAGGGGTCGCCACAGCAGATCACCTGCCCACTCATGACTGGCAGTGGAGTTTTACAGTGTCAAGTTGCCAGCCCGACGCCCAACCTTTCAAAGAAGGCACACACACGCACTCACACCTAGGGCCAATTTAGAGTGTCCAATCCACCTATAACATGTCTCTGGGATGTGGGAGGAAACCGGAGCAAACCCACGTGACCACAGGGAGGACATGCATACTCCGCACAGAAGGCACCCCAGCTGAGGATCGAACCAGAGAACCTCTTGCTGTGAGGTAGCAACACTAACCGCTGTACCACCGCGGCCACCCAAAGGGGAAACACCAACAAACCTAGTAAAAAACCTATAGCTAATAAAAAACTACACCTAAAAACTTGAACATTAGGATATTACACACTGGTTGAGGAAAATGTTACAAAAACTAGCAAAAATCTATCCCAAAAAAAGATACATGCTGACAAAGTTGTTGACTATGATCCAATAACATTCTTCATCTCTGAGATACTGATGTGAAGATACAGGAGGTGGAGCTGTTGGATTGGAGATCTTGAAAATGGCCGGTGTCAGATCTGAGTTGAATCTGAATACCCATAAGTTGAGAATATATGGAAAAGACAAAATCAGAGGTCATCTTTTTTGCAAAAACACTTGCTGAAGTAAAAGAGGAAGCTTGGAACTAACACTCACTACAGGCCATCTAATACAGGTAGGAGGGATGCTGAGCTACTCAGGGAAAGGGAAGGGTATGACATAATGGTTAAAGACTCTACCTCACAGATGCAAGGTACAGAGTTTGATTCCAACCTCTTGTTATTGGCTATGCTTGTAATAGTCTACAAGACAAACTGATAGCCTGGTATTTATCTATGAAGCTGTGAACTTACGGACGGGTAAGATGACTACATGGTTATTCATAAATTCTGTGAGACAATGGCTTTTATTCCTCTTGAAGAACAATTAACCAGAATTGTTTTCTAAACATATAAACCTAAAAAGATGACAGTTATGACAGGAAACTAAATAATTCTAACTTCTAAGATAGGCAGAGAAGAAAACAATGGAGAGGTATCTGACCAGGACCTGAAAGAGTTTGAAAAAAAATCATTTAAAAAACAGCAAAGGAAGAACATGCACTTTTGTACTCAGTAAGGGTGTGGAAATAAAGGGCCTACAAGTCTGTGTCAGTGCTCCACTGGCTGAAGGTATGGTTCACACTGGTCACGGAAAAAAGCCAAGAAGGGACAGTAGTACCAAACTGTGGCATTACAGGAGGTCCAATTATATTAGAATAAAAGAGTTTATAATCATGGATTTGGGTTAATGGCAGGAAAGCAAAGGAGTAGAGCAGCCACACGAAAATATTAAAAGGGTTAACAGGATTTCCAAGGAGAAAAGTAAAAGAAAACTGATCTTGATTATAACAGACAGGAAAAGAAGGTACAATGATTGTACAGACAAAGGGAAGGAGAAGGCCTCTACAAATCTAGGTCATATTTATTTATTTATCATCTGTTTACCAGGAAAGTCAGACTTGGAATGAAGCCAATTTTTAGTGAAGGCCTGGAGAGAAACACTCCAGATACATGTCTTTGTATTTGATCTACATTTTTCTCCATAGATGAACAGTTACCTGGGACAACTTTATATGACACTGATCCTAAACAAAAGTAATTTAAGAATACTGCTGGGATCCATTTATGACCGCAACTATATACAGATGCAAACATTTGCAGTATACTTTGTCATAAAGAAGGGTCTTAAGTCATTAGAAGAACTGGAGAACCATGTGGTTAGTGTGAGGTTGTGCAAGATGGGTGATGTGAGTCAGAAGGGAAGAAGAGAGAGAGAGAGGGAGAAGACCCAGTCTTGGATCTAGAAGCCAAGGGCACTTCTTGAGTTGAAGTGCTAGCAAGGGGAACCAAATATGTCAGGGCAACCACAGGGCAATGAGGATTAATTAGAAGTTATGTACTCACCATAACGTTCCATCTGAGTAGGTAGTTCATTTGTCTGCAACCTGATCTGAGCGGCAACTTATTTCAAGCTAATGGATCCAAGCTCCTAGCTAACCCTCCATGACCTCAGATCGAGTTTGCCTCTCCATATATATCCAACAAAGTATATCTAAAAACTAATAGATCCAAAGAAGGTCAGGAAGGAGGGGGATGGTTGCAGACAAATGAACTACCTACTCAGATGGAACGTTATGGTGAGTACATAACTTCTAAATCTGAAGTAGGATTGTTCATTTTGTCAGCAACCTGTGGACAGAGTCCCCAGCTACCTGCACCCTGGGTGGCCATCATGGAAGGATATTCCTCTAGAAAGCAGATCTAGCTTGTAGTGGTTGATAAAGGTATGAGATGAAGCCCAAGTGGCTGCAGAACAAATATCATCCAAAGGAACTCTAGACTTGAAAGAGAAGTAGAAATGGGCGCGAGAGTGAATGAGCACGAACTCTTCTGGTGCGGGTCTACCCGAGGCTTGATGAGCTAGTAGGATACATTGGGAAATCCAGTGAGATAAAGATACTTTAGAGATAGCTTTCCCCAAGTTAAATTTAGAAATGAACAGCTGGTCGGATTGTCTATGGCCAGCGTCCTATGAGTATAAAATGAAGCTGCCTATGAACATCCAATGAGTGCAGCTTGTATTCACCCTTATTTTAATATTTAAGGAAGAAAACCGTAAATTTATGGATTGGTTTATGTTGGTTTCTGATGCTATCTTGGGAAGAAAGGAGGGATTGATCCTGAGGTACACTCTATCAGGGTGAAAAATCAGGTATGGAGGCTTTACAGAAAGAGCCTGAAGTTCGTAATGGCTACAAGGAATGCTGTTTTCCATGACAAGAATTTGAGATCCACTGAAGCAGCGGGTTCAAAGGGTGGAGCAGTCAAGGCTTGAAGAACTAAAATCCCATGAGACAGGAGGTCTAATGAGAAAGGTTTTACACAATTTGGCTGACATCAAGGGTCATGTATCATGTCCCACATGATAATGAGAAATGGCTGCCAATTGCACTTTGACAGTTGAACAACTAGCACCTTCTTGAAAGAGTTCAGTTAGGAAATCTAAAATGGATGGAAGAGGAAGTAAAGGGATCTAGATCGGGCACTCCGCCCAGATGGAAAACGTTTCCATTTGCTGTGATACACTTTCCTGGTGGAGGGCTTATGTGCTGCCACGAGGATGGCTTTGACTGGTGAAGAGATACCGGGAGTCCTAACTACGAGTGGAACTGGAGCAACCAAGCTGTCAGTTTCAGATTGTCCAGGTTTGGAGTTGGCAAGTCCAATGGATGGGAGATGAGATCCGGAATGGGATCTAGAATCCAAGGGTGATTCACAAGGTGAGACCACAGGTAAGGGAACCAAATTTGTCAAGGCCAGAATGGGGCAATGAGAATCATCTTGCTCCCCAACCGCGAGGCTTTCTGTAAGAGTTGTATCATCATTGGAAGAGGAGGATAGGCATAGAGTAGACCGGGTGGCCAAGCATGCACCAGAGCGTCTCTTGGAGATTCCCCTGGTGGGGGGATTAGAGTGAAGAAATTGTCGCATTTGGCATTTGAGGGAGATGCAAAAAGATCGCAGTAGGGTTGCCCCCATGTTGCGAATATCTGCTTCACTACTAGAGGATTGAGAGACCACTCTGAGCTTGTCCGCTAGGAAGTTGGTCCTCGGAATGTGCGTTGCAATCAGAAAGCGGTTGGTGGAGATCGCCCATTCCCACACTCTCATGGCTTCGCGGCAAAGAGGGTAAGATCTGGTTCCCCTGTTTGTTGATATACCAGACCACTGACATGTTGTCCGAAGAATGAATTGCAATCGCTCGAGGGGGGAGCTCTGAAGTGCTTGCAACGCCAACAGCACCGCTCTCATCTCCAGAACGTTGATATGCAGGAGGTCTCTGTATCGCTCCGATGCCTTGAACTGTCCTGCCTGAGTAATGCCCCCACCGGGCGGAAGCGTCCATGGTCACAGTGGCGATGGGGAGAGGTGCAGAAGGATGGAAGTTCGATGCTTGGAGCCACCATAGTAGCGCCCTTCTGCAAGCCTTGCTGATAGCAATGGGATGGTGGAGAGGAAGGGATAGGAAGGACCATTGCACTAACAGAGTCCATTGCAGGACCTATGTTCAAATGGGCGCATGGAAGGAGTGTAATCGCTGCTGCCATGGAGTCTAGTGCCCTCAGGATCAATTCCGCTAGTGAAGCCTCTGAATGAAGGATAGCCGCACATGAAGTTGTAGATTTCTGATTCTCTCGGCAGTAGAAGGCTCTCAAAAATCTCTCGTGTTTATTCTGGCACCTATGAATTCTATGATCTGTGTTGGAGCCAGTAGAGATTTGCCGACATTGATAGTAATGCCTAGTTGTGGGGCTAGATGGAGAAAGAAGTCTCTGCCGAGCAAAGTAGATGCCTTGTTAAGACCTGAATTCCCTGGAGTCTCAGGAACACTTTGGTGAACACCCTGGGGCTGTGGTGAGGCCAAAGGGAAGGACCCTGAACTGGTAGTGACTGGCCCCAGCAGAAGCTTAAGAACCCTCTGGATCGTTTGTCCATTAAGATGTGGGTATCGCATCCTTGAGGTCTATAGAGCACATCCAATCGTTCTCCCTCAAAGGGGAGGATAGATTGAAGAGTGACCATTCGAATTTTTCCTTGGTTACTGACAGGTTCAAGCGGAAAGGTCTAGGATGGGTCTCAGGTCCCCGTCTTTTTGGCACCAAAAGAACCTGGAGTAGAACCCTAATCCGAGCTGGTCTTGGGGACGGGCTGGATGGCTCTTTTTCTTAGCAGCTGCTATATTTCTCCTCCTGTGATCGGGTGGTACATCGGGAGGTTGGATTGGGGACATGGAGAATTGGTATTTTGTACCCTCTGGATATGATCGCACCCAGCGGTCTGTTGTGATGGACTCCCATGCCGCTAGATGTTTAAACGAAACGCCCCTGACTGCCTCCAGAGTGGAGCAGCTGGGCAACCCAGGGGCTGCTGCACGGGCCGCTCAGAGAAAGGTTCTCTGGACCCGAATTCTCGAGCCCCTCTGCCCTACATCCTCCCTGTCCACCTCTGCCGGACTGGTTGTCCGGAGCTGGTTGGGAATGTTGTGATTTCGGAACCACATCTTCTTCTGACCCTTTGGTTCCTTGAAAAGGACCGCAGACAATGTCTTCCCATCCTTCCCTCTGGAAGCGTCTCGCGAACTGTTTTGCCAAAAAGGGCAGAACCATCAAAGGGGCGTGGAAGAAGAAGGGCGCTAAAAGGGTGAAAAGTCGCAATGCGGAGCCAGGCCTGGCGATCTCATGACTAGGCCTGCTCTGCTGGCTCTGTGGCGTGGGACAACAGCCGCATAGAGGTGTTTGAAATCGATCTCAGAGTGGCCATTCGGGTGGAGTACAATTGTTTATCCGTATTCTTTGATAAGATCCCGCTGCATCCTGATGACATGTGCCATATAGTTCAGAGACCGCTGAACTAAAGACTAAGCGATCCATCAAACGGGACTCTTTGCTCGGTGGATGGACTGAGGGACTGTCCTGAGCCAATTCCCTCTTTGTGGCTGCCGCCGTCAACATGGCATCTACAGGAGGGCCCTTACTCCAATGTGACCGGTCTGAGGGGGGGGCTAAGAATCCTATCCGGTCGCTTCGGTATTGGCTCCACGGTGTCCGGATCCTTCCATGCCCTGGTGCTAATAAGGTCCACCAGGGGGACACCCAGGAGAATGCCTCCAGAAACACAGACTCATCAGAGGAAGACTTGGGGGCAGACCATCCACCTCTGATTCTCAGCATCTCCATGATGTCTCCAAAGGAGACATCCTCAGGGGGTGATCTTGGGGAGCCTTCCCCTTCCTCCAAGTCCGTGTCCTCGGTTAAGGATTCAGGGGCGTCCACGTGCACTTATGCTAGCAACATCTTGTTCCAATGGAACTGTCTGTGACATGCAGGCTGTCCCTTTGGCCGGGTGATGGAAACCTGGCCCAGCAGAGAGGGAGTGCAGGAGGAGTCGATGCAAGGACCTCAACAGAGCCCTCTCCACAACATCGAATGCCGAGGAGAGCCACTCTCAATGGATCCGGTCACTCTTGATCCGATGATGGGATCGGAGCCAGCGCCCGAGACATCGGATCCGAGGACCAGTGTGCTCCAACGGATCTGAAGCTCGGACCACGGCTCTGAGAGGTCGGATCCGAAAGGCTGCTCGGCAGGCCCAACCCGGTAGCGGGTCGGAGAAGGGGGTGGAAAAAAAAGCTCCCCCTCAGGGGAGGCAAAACACTCCCATCTGCAGCTGGGCCTGGATGAACCTTCGCATCATCCGTCCAAGTCTGCATCTGATAAGCTGAAAGTGGATTCTTCTCCTCCTCGGGCCCGGGAGAAAGAAGGGATCGAGGAGGAGGAGACCTAGAAGCAATGGAGGGAGAGCGCTTATCTGGGCGGGGCGAAGAGGGAGGTCTCGGCCCACCGTGGTGCTTGCTCCTCCGTTTCTCCCTCCTGGCCTCCCTGTCCTCCGACACTTTAGCGGAGTTTGAGTCCCAGTCGGAGGCAGGGGGAGTGGCAACCACCACAGGTTGTGATGGAGCAGGAGAAGAGGGAGTAGCACAGAGGCTGAAGGCTGATCGGGGGTAGAAGTCCTGCCAGGACCAGCGACCTCCATTCTTTCAGTGCCCTGGGGTTGAACACTGCACAGATAGTACAGCCCAAGGTGAGGTGTCAACCCCCCCAAGGCGAGCGCACGAGTGTGGCCATCGAAAATATGGCTGCTCAGCCATTTTTTTTTTTTTTTTTTTTTTTTTTTTTAAAAGGAAAAGAAAAAAACTACACACACACACACACACAGGCCCCAAAAGACACTCAACAAACACTCACACAGGGTATTAATTAAAAATAGGGAACCTAACTCAGACACACTTTACAAATATTAATTTAAACTAAAACAGAAATTCCTGATGAAAATGCTAGAAAAAGTTAACTTTTGAGCTCAAGAAAAGGATCCAGCCATCACAAGGCAAACTAGATCTGAGGTCATGGAGGGTTAGCAGGGATTATGGGTGAAGGGAGGAGCTAGGAGCTCGGATCCATTAGCTTGAAAATCCGATATCGGATCCGTAACCCACAGGTTGCTGACAAATGAACAATCCTACTTCAGATCATTGCTTTGCTTTCCACTACTCTCTATAAGAACGTGGACATCACAGGTAGAAATGGAAAAGCGTAGCGGAGTCTATAAGGGTACTGGCCAACTAGTGAATCTCTTGGGGATAGTCCATCAGGAAGTATCAAGGCAAAGTAGCTTCTGTACTTGGTGTTGGTTGGGGAGGCAAACAAATCTCAGCATTTGCTGACCAACTCCTGGATTCAGAGACTACTTGTTAGACATCAGAATGGCCTGTTGGCAAGGTAGTTAACTCTTCCAGGAATGTGCACTGCAATTTGAAAGTGACAAAGCAATATCCTACTGACAAACCACATGACCTCCACGCACACAGGATAGGATATGGTTCCTTCTCATTTATGCAGATACCATGCTACTGATAAAATGACCATTTGAATGGAAATCCTCCTGGGAGTAAGAGGTCCTGAAATTCCTGCAATGAAAGTACATCCCTCATCCCTAAGATACAGATGTGAAGATTGACATCTAATTCAAAGTTCTTTGGATTATTGCCCCTTTAAAATGCCTCCCCTATGTCAGAGAGGAGGTATCCATGGTCAAAATTGTGACTAGGAGTGGAATCATGCAAGGTCTTCCTGTGTGAATTTTGGAGCAAGTTAACCATTATGCTATGTGAGTCCTTCAGAGTTGTGTGAGGATGACAGCCGCAGATGAACAATTAAAAAGTTGTGACCACTTGACTTTTAGAACCCACTAAAGGATGTACATGTGAAAACATGCAAACTGAACCATGAGGATTGAAGAAAATATTATATAAAGAACCTCAGAGAACCAGCTTCACAGGTAGCGAATGATACTGTAGGAGATCCCTGACTATATTTTGGAGGAACTGAATTCTCTTGGAAGGCAAAGCCACTATGCATTTAGTTGTGTCCTGGTGGCTTCCAGAAATGAATGGTCTAGGATGCTTGAAGACTTTGATTTTTTCACAGCTGATATAGATACAAGTGGACAGTCAGAGTTGCATCAAGTAAGCTTTAGTTTCTGTGAGAAGTTACTTGACAGTAGCAATGAGTAGGCATAAATCCAAGTATGGAAACGCACAAATCCCTCTGAGTCCAGAAGATCTGTGATTACTGTCATGCACTTGATGAAGATCCGGGGGGCAGGGGCTGTGGTAAGACCAAAGGGCAGTGCTCTGAACTGAAAAGTATTAGCTTTCAGCCTGAAGCATCTTCTGGATGGCCTTGCTACCCTGACATGGATGTAAGCATCTTGAAGATCTACTGAGCACATCCGATCATTTGCAGGTAGACATGGCAAAATCATTTTGCACAGTGACCATTCTGAAAGAGGTGTTTTTTACCTGGAGGTTTAGGCAGCTGTGCTCTACAATGGACCTAAAGTCCTTGTTTTTTTTTCTTTGAACCACAATGAAATAAAACAAAAACTTGACCTATTGAATGGCTCTTTTTTTCTAAGAGACAATTTGTCTTCTGGCTGCTTCCCACTGATGGGGTGGAACATTCAGAAGTGAACTAGTTTGGGAAGGCAGGGATCAGGAAATGGGAATTATATATCTCTTGGACATTATTCTTCTCAGTCATGAGTCCTGTATGATGATTATCCACCAAGGACAGTGGCAGGACAGAAGGCCCCCACCTGCCTTCAGATGGGAGCAGCTGAGTAACCCTTCAGGAATGTTGGTATCACCTGTCTAAAAATGGATTCCTATAAACCTGACTTTGGAGACCTCCTCAACCTCTGGATCAATGTTCTTTGAAGGTTGCCAACTATGCTGTGACTGCCTCTGGCTGAAGTGGAGACAAAAGGCTGATGCTGGGGTTTCTGAATTACAAGGATTTTGACCCCTTCTGGTTCTTGTCATAGGATCTTTGAGGGGTCTCAATCTTAATACACAAGACAGATAACTTGTCTTCATGCTCACACTGGACCAAACAAGAATGAGCTGCCAAAGGGGCATTTGTGAAGGATGTCTTAAAGGTATCTGCAGAGTCACAAAGGTGGAGCCTGGCATGACATATCATCGTAATACCTTTGCCTGCCACATGTGCTGTACCAACAGCTACATTATGTATGAGATGCATGAAGAGATCGGTGATATTTATCATAGTGCCCAGAATAGGTTCTAACTGTTTTCAGGATTCTGGCTTGGTCGGCTTCTTCAAAGTGGTTGAAGCCTGTTCTAAAAGATCTCTTTGGAAGTGGTTAATATGCATATCTTAATTCAGCTCTCTGAGGGCAAAAGTACCCCAGGTGTATGCATGCTTCCCCAGCCTTTCCATTGATCCGGTTGGACGGACAGCAGATGTATCATCAGACAGCTCTCTTTTGGTGGCAGCTGCTACAATCATGGAGTCTAACATAGGACCCTTTGGTCAAAACTGCTTATCCTTAAATGGCTTGAGAATCTTATTTGCTTTGTTAGTGATGGCCTCAGAGAACTCAGATTCCTGCAGTGCCCCTCCTAGCAATCAGGTCCAAAAGTTAGTCAAGCAGGAAGGACCACAGAGGAGATACGGGGTGCAGAGTGATAGGCCTCAAGCAGCACTTCTCTGCCCTGAAAGGGTGGATCTGTGGGACAAGATCCCTTCTGTTGCATCAATTCTAGGATTTTTCCAAATGTAGTATCTTCTGGAAGGGACTCTGGGGAGTGCTTTCAGTCATACAAATCAGTGTCTGAAGTGAGGGACTCAGTAAGGGAGTCAATTCATCCCCTTTTGTACATCATCTACTTTGGAATGTTGTGAGAGGGGAATCCGACTCTCCAGAAGATACAAACTGCACTAAAGCAGCCTGTTTGAGGCTAACTGTTCTGCTCTGAATATAGGCTGCATGACAAAAATGCAGAGACACAACCTGCCATAGAGAGGATCTGGTACCACTAGAGCCTGTGTCAAAGCTCTGAGTGGGAGGCAGTAAAACTCTCTATGATGTAGAAGGTCAAGTGAAGCTGAGGACCCCTCTATTGGTGCCACATCTGTCCCTCCCAAGGTGGACATGAGTGAAAACGAAGTAAGTACACTAACAGGTTGGACAGCAGTGAGGAGGAGGAGATAAGTACAGACTCTGTGAAGGCCAACGACTCTCACATAGATAAAGGTCCAAATGTGTTGATGCAGAGGACAGAGCTGAAGACTTGGCATTGAGAAGCTGAAGCTGAACCTGAAACACCTTTGGTGTTGAGGGTCGCAGTGTGGAGTAAGTCAGATGCAAAAGTCTCAGCTACAGGGTCAAAGAACCTGTTGGAGATGGACACATAGGCTCCAAGAAACAACTTGGCTCCACATCCTCTGGTTCATAGGTTGGTACTAGGCTATTGGCCCTAGGGCTTATACAAGGCTAGCCATAACAATTCCCTGGCTATTTCTTCCCACAGTATTTACTTCCCTGGACCCCTGTCTAGCAGGGCGACTTATGTGATCCCCGGGGTGAATTTCCTATCTCCCATCCAATCGTCAAGGTTCCTTTTGAACAGGGCCAAAGAGGTGCTCTGCTTGACATGTATGGGCAGTCTATTCCAGAGTCTCTGGGTCAGGAACCTGTCCCTCCTGGTGGTGAAGCAATGTATGTCTTCAAAAAGTCCCTCATTGTATGTCCCTAATCCAAATCACTCCTTAAGGACCAAAGGGAGAAGGGGCTTAGAAACAAAATGTGGAAGCACGCTCTTAGAAGATGGTTGGCTGACATGTCTCTTAGGTGACCTGTCTGGGAGATTAGTTTCCTGAAATGAAGGAGCCAATGAAGATGGGAGGAATCTTTTTTGGTGTTAATGTTGAAGTAGACTCCAATCTCGGCACTTTACAAGCTGTGGAAGGGTTGGTATTGTCAGATTTTTCTCTTTCTGACCTCAAAATCGACTTGTCCTGCTCCTTTTCTTTATCTGTATCCTCTTCCCTGGGATTATTGCTTTCTTGGTCTGGATGAAATAAGAAGTTATGTTCTTACCATAACGTTCCATGTGAATTGTTCATCTCGCCTTTGTTCTTACACACGGGTTCGGAGCTGATCCTCGGCTCCGAGTCGGCCGCATCATCAGTTCCGCATCTTCGAGAAAGCTCGAGGCACAGTAATATCCCATGATCCTCAGGTGCTAACCCTCAGATCTAGTTTGCTATACCAGAAGAATCCCTTTAGAACTGTGTCTTGAACACTTAGAAACAAACACTATCCACTGTCTGGAACCCTACCCTCAATAGAGGAGAAAAGATGCCATTACTAATGCACAAGAATACTAACAATATCTAGGAAAGACTGAACAAGAATTCAGTTGAACCCGTTCTACCAGACCGCAGGACGGGGGATGGAGGGGGGGAATGTAAGAACAAAGGCGAGATGAACAATTCACATGGAACGTTATGGTAAGAACATAACTTCTTAATGTGAAATTGTTGAATCTCGCCGTTTGTTCTTACACACGGGTAGCGTCCCTAGCTCCTTTTTCCTGGGTGGCTCAAGGGAGAACATTCCTGAGTACAGTGGAACCAAACGTCGCCCTGTCCCTGGAGTTTTTGTCTAGTTTATAGTGGGTGATAAAAGTATGTGGTTTTGCCCAAGTTGCCGCTGCACAAATGGTATCTAAGGGCAAACGAGCAGTATGGGCTGAAGAGGTAGCGATCGCCCTTGTAGAATGAGCTCTGGGTTTGAAAGGGAGTTGTTTCGATTCAGCATATACAAAATTTATGCAGTCTGAGAGCCATTTGGATAAGGTAACCTTCATTACTGCCTGTCCTTTCTTTTGGTCAGCATATGAGACAAATAGCTGGTCTGACTTTCTGTATTCCTTTGTCCTATGTAAGTAAAATCTCAGCTGTCTGTGGATGTCCAATTTGTGCAGTGTGTATTCTAACTTACTGGAGTGTTTTTTGAAGAAGGTAGGTAGTTCGATAGATTGATTGATATTTTGAATCGAACAAACCTTCGGAAGGAAGGACAGATTGGTGTGCAAGGTTACTCTATCTGGGTGAAAAATCATGTACGGGGGTTGGATAGATAGAGCCTGCAACTCTGAAACTCTCCTGGCGGAAGTGATGGCAACCAGAAAGAGTGTTTTCCACGAAATAAATTTTAATGGAGTTGTGGCAGCTGGTTTGAATGGGGGCAACATGAGTTGTGACAGCATGAGATTAAGATTCCAAGGGGCTACAGGATTACAAAAGGTGGGACGGAGGTGAAAGGTACCTTTCATAAAAGCTTTACAAAGCCTGTGGGACATAAGAGAACTATCTTCGCGGCCAACATGAAAATTGGATATAGCCGCCAGTTGAACCCTTATCGTGGACGTTGATGCACCTTCTTGAAAAAGTGTGGTAAGGAAATCTAGTATCTTGTGTACTGGAGCCCCGAATGGATCTATACCTTGTTTGGAGGCCCAGTGCAAAACATTCCATTTGCTGTTGTACAATTTCCTTGTAGATGGTTTGTGAGAAGATACAATAATTTGTTGTACTGCAGGGGATAGTAACTTCAACCTGGCTAAGATGGGAAGCGGAGCAGCCAAGCTGTCAGTTTGAGGGACTTGAGGAAGGTGTGAGGAACTCCCGACGAATGTGTCAACAGGTCTGGCTCCGGGTCCAGCATCCATGGTTCCTCCACTTGATGAGATTGAAGGAAGGGAAACCAGATTTGTCAAGGCCAGAATGGGGCTATTAGTATTATGGTCCTCTCCAGACATTTGGCTTTCTGCAAGAACCTGGGAATTAGTGGAACAGGAGGAAAAGCGTAAAGGAGACCCGGGGGCCAATCGTGTACCAGTGCATCCCTGGGGACACCCCCCGGAGGGGGTAATAGGGCAAAGTAGCTTCTGCATTTGGCATTCAATGGGGATGCAAACAGGTCGCAGCAAGGCTGGCCCCATCTGCGGAAGATCTCTTCCGCCACTTGAGGTTTGAGGGACCACTCGTGAGGGAACAGGATGGCTCTGCTCAGCCTGTCCACGATTACGTTGGAAGTCCCCGGGATGTGCGTTGCTATCAGAAAGCGTCCGGTGGACTTTGCCCATTGCCAAATTCTGAGGGCCTCTCTGCATAACGGGTAAGATCTGGTTTTCCCTTACTTGTTTATGTACCAGACCACTGACATGTTGTCTGTCTGAACTGTCACTGTTCCCTGAGGTAAGGACTTGTGAAAATGTTGCAACGCTAGAAACACTGCCCTCAGCTCTAGAACACTGATGTGCAGGTTGTACTCCAAGTTGGACCATTGACCTTGGACTGTTTGTCCCTGAAAAAATCCCCCCCACCCTATCAGGGAAGCGTCCGTGGTTAGAGTTGCTACCGGACTGGGTAACACAAACGGTCGTCCTAGTGTTAGATCTTGACTGTGTATCCACCACAAGAGATCCTTTTTGCAAAAGTTCGTGATCAAGATTTCGTGAGATAGTGGAAGCTGTCGATAAGACCACTGGGCGAATAGCATCCATTGAAGAATCCTCATATGCATCCTGTCTAGGGGAACTACAATAAGGGAGGCTGCCATCAAGCCTAGTACTCTTAATATTTGTCGCGCAGGGACTCTCTTGCTCTGGAGAAGGACTGAGATCTGATGTCTGAGGTCTGACACTCTTGGTGGGGGGAGAGTAACTCGAGCCAGGGAAGTGTCTAGCTGTGCTCCTATAAATAAGATACGCTGTGACGGCGATAAGACAGACTTTCCAAAATTTACTGTTATGCCTAGCGAGGAGCAGAGGCTGATGGTGTAATCCCTGGCTTGCAGAAGATGATACTCTGTGGTGGCGGATAGGAGCCAGTCGTCTAGATAAGGAAACACCCGGAATCCCCTTCGTCTCAAGTGAGATGCTACTACTGCCATGCATTTGGTGAACACCCTGGGGGCTGAGGTGAGACCAAAGGGCAGAGCGCGAAACTGGAAATGACTGGCTCCCAGCCGGAAGCGCAGATGATCTCTGGATGCCCTGGCCATCTTGATATGGTAGTACGCGTCTTTGAGATCTATAGAGGACATCCAGTTGCCCTCCTGAAGAAATGGAAGGATTGACTGTAGCGTGACCATCCGGAACTTTTCCTTTTTCACGAAGGCATTTAATTTGCTGAGGTCCAAAATTGGCCTCCAGTCCCCTGTTTTCTTTGGAACTAAAAAGATCCTTGAGTAAGTTCCGGATCCTATTTGGTCCGCCGGGACTGGTTGGATGACTCTGTTTTCGAGCAACCATCTCTACGGTTGCCTGGTCTCGCAGACTGGGTGGAATGTCTGGGAGCTTTTTGGAGTTGTGTGGCATTCTGATGAATGGAATGTTGTAGCCTCTGGTAACTATGCTTTTTACCCAGGAATCTGATGTAAGATTTAGCCAGGCCTCCGGGTACAAAGCCAAGCAACCCCCGACTGCCTCCAGAGTAGGACAGTCAGGCCTGAACTCAGGAGTGCTGGAAGGGCTTCCCAGAGAAAGTATCTCTGTCGCCCTGATTTTGCGGACCCCCTCTGCCGGCTGGGTGGCGTCTTCCATTTCTTCCCCCTCCTCTGCTTCTGGAGGGGTCTCACTTTGGGTGGGCTGAAAGGATCCCCGAGTCTTTCGGAACCACATTTTTCCGCCTCATTGCCCTTTTGGGTAGGGTCTAGATGGGGCGGAAAAACTGACCCCTACGGCAGACAGGGTCTTTCCTTCTTGTTCACACCTCGTGAGAGTCTCCTTTACTTTGGGCCCAAACAAGGAGGCACCATCAAAGGGGGCATTGGCAAAGGAAGACTTGAAGGCTTCCACAAAGGAGCATAAGCGCAACCAGGATTGCCTCCTTAGGGCGATCGCTGAAGCTGCCGCTCTACTCGACCCTTCGGCTGCGTATGAAATCAGCCTCATGGACGAATTCACTATGGAGCTCAGGGTGTTAAGTTGCGCTGTCACTTTCTCGGCGACAGCAGCATCTGTGTTTCCCTGGAGAGTATCTCCCAGTTCCTTAATGAGATCTCTCTGTAAACGCGTGAAATGCGTAAGGTAGTTGAGCGATCGGATGGAAAAAGTTGCAGAACTAAATACGCACTTCCCATATCTGTCCATTGTCCTAGAATCCTTATTAGGGGGATGGACAGAGGAAGATGATTCAGACATCTCCTTCTTAGTGGCCGCCGCCACCACCATAGTATCCACGGGAACCCCTTTTGTAAGATAAGATTTGTCCTGGGGGGCAGTCATGTATTTGTTTGGCTTGCGAGGGACTGGCTCCACTGTATCAGGCGTTTCCCAAGCCCTCTGGGCTATTAGATCCATGAGTTCGTCAAATGGCAGGGTCACCCAGGAGGTAGAAGGTTGAGCCCCAAATGCCTTCAGCAAGACCGATTCATCCACAGAAGGGGTAAGGGATTGCCAGTCTCCCCTCTGTTTCAGGATTTCCAAAATGTCCACAAACGATACATCTTCAGAGGGGGACTGTGGGGACCCTTCTGCTTCATCTAAATCGGTGCCAGATGTGAGAAATTCCTGGGGGGAATCAATGTGCCTCCTCTTGCACAATCGTTTCCTTGGAACATCCTCAGCAGGAGCTTCTGGGGATGCATCCGAGGAACCAGGGTCGCCCTGTGGGGTGGTCTGAGGCATTGGGTCTCGACGGTTGGTAGGGGCCGAGGGCACAGAAGCAGAACACGGACCTTTTGGGGAAGGAGAAGAAGATACTGATGATGTATGTGTCTGATCAGACAAGACCTTCCTCATGATGTCAAAAGGCACCGTTGCCCCGATCCGAAGATCCGACCCGATCCGAAGAAGGTGGTCGTTTCTCCGGAATCGAGACCACGGGCTCCGACACCGAGGACGGATCCGAACTGATCTGAGCTGAGGCACCGAGGGGAAGAGTCGGAACCGACATCTCGGTTCGACTGCCCCCCCCGGAACCTAGGAAAGATCTTTGGCTCCGAGACTCTCCGGCTGGTTCTGAAGGAGTCGAGGTAAATGGAGCCGATAGCACTACTGGAGGCTTCGGTACCAAGGGCTCTACGATCATCGGTTCTTCGATTCCTAGCTCCGATGACTCGAGGGGTCTCGGAGGAGGAAGTGTCGAGGGGACAGGAATAGTCTCGAGTTTCGAAACCAGTTGGGACGAAACCTTGATTAGTTTGGACAGAGCCGAGTTCTCCATAAGCTTCTGTACCACTCGGTCCACATCGGAGTCGGAAAGCGGCCTCGAAGAATGGGTCGAAGGGGCCAAAGCCATCACCGAGCGAAGGATAGAAGGTGGTGGTACCTCTGACACCGGCTCCAAGACCTGAGTCTCGATCAGAGATAAACACTCGACGCCTGGCACCGAGGTCATAGGAGCCGGCATCCGAATCTGGAAAGAAGTGCTCGGAGCCGATGACTTGGGCTCCGACACTCTTGAAGACTTCAGCCCCTTCGAAGACTTGGATACTTGTTCAGCCTTGTCCAGGGCCTCTTGAAATTCGGGTTTAAGCAACCCTCTGTCAACCAACTTCCTGCGTCTTTCCAGCATGACCCTCCCACTAAAGGAATGACAGATGGAACAGTCTTCCTGCAAGTGGAGAGGGCCAAGACAGTAGACGCAGGATGAGTGGTTATCAGTAATGGACATCTTCTGTCCAAGACTGACATCTCTTAAAGCCTGATTTGGCTTTCTCTGACATTTTGATATAGTATATGTCCAAAACACAGCACACTTAAAGAAGCACACAATATAAATCTAAGTGTAACAATTTTAAAGGTCTAGAATAATAATAGTAATTATAATAAACCAACAGATTAATTCTGAGCTAGTATATTATAGAAATCCAAAAACACAGCACACTATAATATATATATATATATAAATATATATATATATATATATATATATATATATATATATATAAGAGTTAAGGCAAAAAAATATGTAGAATACTGTCAATCCTGACAGAAAGAAATGGTAGGCCTTAACTAGAAAAATTTAAACTATCTAATCTAATCTAACTACACTCACAAATAACACTCCTATACTATATTATTTATTTTAAACACTAAGAAATAACTATAAGTCTACTTAAAGAAATATAGCAAGAATATTGAAAAAATATACTGGCCCGAGCCTCTCATATGTAGCACCTGAGGATCATGGGATATTACTGTGCCTTGAGCTTTCTCGAAGATGCGGAGCTGATGATGCGGCCAACTCGGAGCCAAGGATCGGCTCCGAATACGTGTGTAAGAACAAACGGCGAGATTGAACAATTTCACATTAACCCTTTAATAATTAATTTATTAAATCCATCAGTAAAGGAGCAAAGGCAGAAAGTCCCAGAAAAAAAACAATCAGTCAGCATATGCTCTGGTCCCAGGCAAACCACACAAATGTCTTGGGTGCCCTGGGGTGGAATTTTGGGCTGACATTTGGAATCATTTTTGAAGCTTTTCTCCTGTTTGCTCATAACCTTGCAAAAATGCTGAAACAAGAAAAAAACAAGTACCAAAAAACTTCACATAAGTAAAGTTATCAACAGAATGGAACACACTGAAGCCTAGAAAACTGAATAATGACAGAAGTAGGCCTCCCCCCTACATAATGTGAGATATAAATAAAAAAGTTACAGACTTGGCATACTCTTTTTCTTTTTTTGTTTTAATATTATTTTGGCAATCTAGGGGAAGAAGCTCTTAATGCAAAAAATATACTATGAAACAGAGAATTAAACAATTGAGGTGGATCAATTAGCTCAGCTAATAATCTATGTCTGTTTACAATGTCAGCAAATAAGAGTTGGGGAGATTAGCTGCACCAGAGAATTATGGGTAGGAAAAGTTTAAAGAAGATCAGGGCTGGAGCACTAGTAATACTGAATAAGATCCAAAAAGTGGCTCGATGACCCATTAGTTGGATTAGATGTTGGATGGATGAAATGAATAAGATCTGAGGTTTTGCAGAAAAAGATGAGAAGGCATCATACTGTGTATGGAAAGCTGCAAGTGCACTCT
Organism: Protopterus annectens; assembly: GCF_019279795.1. Classification (NCBI taxonomy): domain Eukaryota; kingdom Metazoa; phylum Chordata; order Ceratodontiformes; family Protopteridae; genus Protopterus; species Protopterus annectens. Next base: position 1,158,413,622 of record NC_056737.1, read on the forward strand.
GTTTTGCTTGAAAACTTTCTTGCCTGCAATCCCTCTCCTGAGAAGTAATGGTATGAGGAAAGTAAATAGGCAAAAAGAGATTGTCAAAATCTGTCTGATTTACATATACATAAACATAACACACTGAACCAAAAGACAGCACTAATATTTCAAGCTCAGAACACCTACACATTAATTTTATTCTCATTCATCTGCTTGCCCAAATATGTTCTAAAACAAGAGAGAGAGGAAGTTAATTTTATGTGATTTGGAAGGCAGTCCTAAGCCACTAACTACCCTTCTAACAACAAAATTTAGATATATGGCCAGCCAGCTTCCAAAGCTTCGGTATACCTTTAACATAACCAAACTTTCAGGCAGCTCAAGCTTAGTAGACTCAAACACGTTTGGGCTCCAAACCCTTCAGAGTTTCTTGCCAAGAGACACAGGGAGGCTAAACTCTGAAAAAACAATGCTAAGAATGACAAAAAAATAAATGAACAAATGCTGTCAAAAAAAAAGAACACCAAAAAACAATGGCAATGGAGTGAGGAAGCAGCTACTGCAGCAGTGATCAACTGAACATCTGCTGTTATGGAAAGTTTATTTATACAACTGTAATCTGTTCATCATATTGATTACTGCTGCAGTAGCTTTACCTAGGTTGGTTATCCTAGCTAACAACATGTGGGAGATGTACAGAGAAGAGTTAAGGAGACCTTGGAGAATGGTCCTAGCAAAGCCTGACCTGGACCTAGAAAAGGAATCAAGCTAATAGTGCTTTGTAAAAGTATGCACAGAGGACCACGTAGCAGCTTCTAGAATATTTCTAGCTTTCCAAAAAGCCATAGATGAATCCAAGGCCCTGGTAGAACAGGCCTTGACCCTGCCTGGAACAGTTTTGTTATGATGAGTATAATAAAAGGTAATAGCCTTAGGCAAATATTTGGAAATAACCTGTTTTGGCACAGATTGACCATTCTTCTTACCTTCACAAAACATGAGCAATTGATCTGAAGATCTGAAAGACTTGGTTCTATCACAATAGTAGTCGAGTTGTCTGTGGACATCCAAGATATATATTATCCTTTCTCCCTCATTTTTAGGTTCTGGAAAAAATAAAATGGGAAGATGGATAGTTTGGCGTAAAGTAAATTTGGATACCACTTTAGGCATAAAAGGATTAGTTCTCAAATAAACCCTGCCCCTATGGAAAAAGAGGTAGGGTTGATTCACCGTAGGAGCTTGCAACTCAGATACCCTTTTTGCTGAAGTCAGAGCAATCAGTAAAACTATTTTCTATGTTAACCTCATCATCCAAGTTAGCTAGTTCATGCAGCAAGCGTTTGCTTCTCTAACACAAATTTAAAATCATAAGGAGGGGCCAATTGTTTACAAAGATGTCTCTTATGCAAAACCTCTTTCAAAAACATGTTGATGTGAGACTGCATTTAAAGAGGAGGATCCATGAGCAGACCTGCTGAAATTGCCAATAAATGAACCTTTACAGAGAATAAGAAAGGCATAGGATAGTAACTCACACAAATATTATAAAACTACAGAACAACTAGCTACAAATGAGTGCTGGTTATGTTGCTGATATCAACTAGAAAATCTTTTCCATTTGATAATATATGACTTTCAAGTAGCACGCTTTCTTGCCTCCATTACTACCTGATACACATCCTTAGTAAACAGTTGCCTAAAAGGAATTAAGATCCTATCATCCAAGCAGTCAATTGAGTTTGACTGATGTCAGGGTGTATCAAGCAGCCCTGTTCTTGACTGAGTAGATCAGTCTGTGAGGAAGCTTACAGTAATTGCCTCTGGCCATTTCCAAAAGAAGGAAGTAACATGGTTGCCTAGGCCAGAAAGGAGTCACCACAATGATCTTGAGGGAATTCCTTCTGAATTTTTACAAGTACCCTGGATAGTAATGGAAAGGGTGAAAAGGCACAAAGGAACATTCCTATCCAAGGAAAAGAAAACATATCTGTCTTCCAGGCCTTCTTGCATGCAGTCCTGAAACAGAATCTTGCCAGTTGATGGTTCAGAGAGAAGGCAAAAAGGTCTATTTGAGGAACTCCCTACAGACTGAGCAAATCTTGAAAGACCCCCTAATCTAGTTTCCATTCATGAGGGTCTGACCTGGTCCTGCTCAGCTAGTCTGTCACACAGTAGTGCTCTTTTGGAATGTAGGATGCCTACACAGTGAGACTGTGCTGTGAAGCTATATCCCAAGCTAATATGGTTAGTATGCATTGGGGGTATGACCTGGTCCACCCCCATTTGTTGATATACCACATGACTGTGGCATTGTCTGTAATAACCTGAAGAGGTCCCGGGGACAAAAGAGTTGAATACCTTGATCAGGGCAAGCATCTCTTTGATATTTATGTGCTTCCATCTGTTCGTGGTGTCCCACATACCCTGCACTTTTATCCCTCATGAAAATTGTCCCGAAGCAAAGTCTGAGGTGTCTGTGATTATTGACTGCTTTGGAACAAGGAGTGAGATGGGGAGACTTGTATTTAAGGATATTTTTTGTCTCCACCAAATGATTTCTCTTCTGACAAACCCCAGCATTGGGAGTCTAAAAGACAATGGGTGATGGTGCTGGAACCAAAGAGACTTCAGAAACCACTGTATCTTTCTCATTTGGAGTCTTGCCAGGGATATCATAAGAATCATAATATCCATGAGACCCTAAATTCTGAGGTATTCGCTTGCAGTGTTTGAGTGGAAAACCTTAGAAATAGATCTAGATATAGGACTATTTTTACCTGTGGTAAAAAATCTCTTTGAACTGAGGTGTCTAGTTGACATCCCAGAAAAACAATCCTATGTGGAGTCAAGAAAGACAAGTAAATGGTCTCTTGGACTCCCAGCTTATGCAAGAGATCTCTCACCCAAGACAGAGATACCTGATATTTTGAAAACTAATCTGCAAAGGCAAGCAAGTTGTCTAAATTTGGAAAAATGTGGGTAGTCTGCAGCCTGCATTTAGCTATAACTGGAGTTAAGACACTTTGTGAACACTGTAAGGCAGAGAGCTGATAGTATGGATACAGACACACAAAACCATAAGAAATGTCTGAAGTCTGGATGAATAGGGATGTGGTGATGAGCATCTCTTTTAGTGTTACCAGGAAAACTGAAAGTGGAAGAAGTAACAGGTTGTGAAGTGACATCATTTTGAATTTGGGCACTATCACAAACAGATTTAGGAAAGAAAGATCCAGAACTAGTCTCCAAGCACTTGCCTTCTTTGGCACTAAGAATATCTTTGAAAAAAAAAAAACTTCCCAACCTGGGAAGGAGGAACTGGTTCTCTCAATCTTTAGGGGCAGCATGTAATGGAGAACAGGAGGAAACAAAAGAAACTGATCTGGAGGCTGAGGAATGACACCTTGGAAAGGTGGAACTTTTTCCCGTTGCCATCTGTAACCTTGACGACTGATCATCAGAACCCATTTGTCTGAAACTATTTGTTGCCAAAGAGAAAAATGGAGATTCAGACTTTCTGGAACAAAAAAAGGGACCAGGGTAGGAAGTGGTCACAAGGTCTTTTGAATAGTCATTCAAACTTGTTGGACTGTTTTTGGTTTTGGGAGGTTTCAGGTTTCTTTTTGGAACAGTCTTGCCATTTCTTCTTAAATGTCTGTTTACCTGTACTTTATTAAGACCGTTTATTCTGCTTTTTGCCAAAACTGGATAAGGAGTCCCTTGGAAAATATTGAAAAGGAAGGAAGAAACATCTTAAAAGGGATTCCCTGGATCAGCTTATCCCTTTCATTACAGTTTTTGATCATCTCTGCAGCAGAGTGGCCAACAACTAAATCTCTATCCAAAGGGGAATTTAAAAATAGAAGTTATGTACTTACCATAATGTTCCATCTGTACTGTCAGCTTTCATTTCACCTCACATATGGGTTTGGATCCAATCCGTCGGATCCAACTCAGGATGTTAGAATAGCTCGTGGCAACCAAAAAGCTCTTGGGCACCTCTCCTTACCCATAATGCATCCCTCCCTGTTACCTCAGATCTTGTTTGCTAAGGCTAGCCTATATAGAAGTATGTAAACAAAATTTCGTACAAATATGACCACAGTGAGAATACTTCTGGAGTATGGAGAACTATAACCAATGTAGCAATACTGAACTTCCCTCTCTACCAGGAGCAAAGGTTGGGGGCTTGGAGTGAGGGGATGTGAGGTAAAATGAAAATCGACAATACAGATGGAACGTTATTGTAAGTACATCATTTCTTTATCTGATATTGTCAATTTTCATTTCATCCTCACACATGGGACAGAGCAGATTCCCCAGCTACCTTTATCTTGGGTGGACTCATAGAAGAATGTTCCTCAGAACCAGTGAAACAAAAGTGGCCCTTCCCCTGAAGAGCAAGTCCAACTTGTAATGAGTGATAAAGGTATGATGACTAGCCCATGCAGTCGCTTTTTAAGACTGTTTTTAATTTTTTTAAGCTTGTTTGTAGCTTTACAAAACAGTCATACATGCTTTATTACGAGTTGTAATTTAAACACGTTTTTACATTATTTAGTACAATTTTGTGGGTTATTAGACATTGTATAATTTCATTGAATGAATGAATTGCTGTTGGCACTTTAACATCTGATTTGCATATTTTATTAGTTGCTATTCTAGTCACATGATTTGGGCTAGAAAGTACTTAAGCCTTGAATTTTTAATCATGGTTCATCTTGAAAAAGCCTGGTATGCCTCCAGGCGAAAGCGCTTGATGTGAAATTTTTTATCATTTCATTAAAACAGAGTTTTATTTAAGTCATTTTGAATTTTTTGTTCCTGTTGAGCCTTTAGATACATCATTTTATTCTTGGTCTGGTTCGGATCTAATTTGGTTTTGGTTTCCTGATTTTACTGATCCATGGCTGAAGGAACTGAACAATCTAGTCTCTCTGACACACCATTATTGTTAAGGGACGAAACTGATGATGCACCAGTTACGCGTGGTGAATTTAAACAGATTTTGTTTCTTTTAACTCAGTTGACTAAGTCCCTAAACTCTGAATCCACAAGTTCTGGGACTTCATTGCCTGGTAACCAACAAAATGGACTAGGTTTATTTGCTACAGCAACTATGGGGCTTAACAACAGAGTTTTCCCAACAGCGGAAGTTCCTGGCGGGATTTTATTGGGCTACACCGATCCACAGGAGCAGCAGTTGCACCCGGTCAGCGCCTGCAATGCTAAGAGTAATTCTGTGAAAAAAGATTTCAGTTTTACTTCATGGACTGAAAAACAATTTCAATTCAAACAAGGTACTGTTACTGTTAACAACAGCACGAGTAGTTGTGCTGAACATGACTTTAAAACTTTCAATGACAAGTTGTATGCATTTAAGAGCACGCAATTAGAAATAGATTATTTGAAAGAATGTTTGCGTGTGCAGTGTGTCCCGAAGGGGTTACGCTGCTATAAATTTCCAAACAATGCTGTGGCTGGTTCATCTCTTTATAACAGCTTGGTTAAAATCTTTGACAAAGCAGGGCTTGAAATGCTAGAATGTATGATAAGGGACTATGAGGAAAAAGCAGGTTTATTACTTAAAGAAGTAACATCACTTAATGATTCTGTGGTAAAGAGTAAGAATTTTTTAGGTGTTAAAAGAGAATATGATCGTGTTTTTAATGAAGTAGATCAATATTGTTTAAAAATTGAGAACCGTAAAATCAGGAAACTGGAGCGTGACCTCAAAGAATACAGGGAGGGTAAGGCCTACCCTTTGTTGGGTAGAAATAGGCAGGACACCAAACAATTTCATAACCAAAATAGTGACATGGTTTTTAATGACAATGTCCTAAGTGCTGAACTAGAGATACCAAGAAGAAGTGAGAGACTTGCTCAGAAAAATAGCCAGAGTGGCCTATCGGATTTTCACTATCCCCCGGGCAGACCAGGGGGGAGGAATGTAATGCATCAACCGCAGATGTGGAACAGAGCACAGAGATAATAAGTTTAGGTGATGTATTTGATAGGATTTTTGTTGATGAAGCTTTCAGAAGATCTCATGACAATTGCATTTTAACTAAAAAGAATAATTTTGTTATATACAATTATACTGATATCAACATCTCTGATGACTTTTTTGAGCTTTTTACAAAAGGGCTTCACTTTGTACCTTCACGTAGAGTTGACATGTAATATGTTAGTTGATTTGAAGCTTTTTGTTAGACGCTTGAATCTTGCTTTTTATTTCAAAGGTCAATCTCAGACTAATGAAGGGCTTTCTAGGCCTAGCACATTTAACCCACCCTTAAACCCACTGTTAAAATTATTTGAAGGTTTGGTGGAGGCAGATTTAAGAGACTTTTGTTTGAACAGGTCTCACATACCATCAGTTAATTTTAGACCAGAACTTGGTCAGTTAATCAAGAGGCTTGGTGATGAAGACATTCGGGTGATGAAGCCAGATAAGGGTGGAGGCATAGTTTTAATGTATAACATGATATACGACACCCACATTCACAATATGTTGCAGGATACTGAGCGTTATGAACTGGTTTCTACGAATGAATAGAATTTAGCACATTCTAAAATGTCTTATTTACTCATGGATCATTTATTACAGGGTGTGATAAATGAAAAACTATATAATTATATCTCTATGTTAGAAACCCAAGGATACCTGCAATTTTTGGAATTCCCAAGACACACAAGGGCTTAGACCCTTTGAACTTTAGACCTATTGTCTCAGGAGCTGGGGAATAGCAGAGCCCTTAGGAAAATTCATTGATTTTACCATCGACAAATTTGCTTTCACTTTACCTCATGTTTGCAAAGATTCATGGGACTTTCTCTCAGGCATCCAGCAAAATCTCTATAAACCAGAGCTTTTAATGGCCACTATTGACATAGTTGAATTATTCCCCAGTATCCCTCATGCTGTAGGGCTGGAATGGTTCAACAATATTCTAGCTGCTGAATCTGGGTTAGGGTCTAACACGATTGGTTTACTGGTTGAATTTATGGAGACTGTCCTAGAAAACAATTTCATCTATTTTAAGGGTGACACTTACAAACAGAAAAAGGGTGTAGCAATGGGCACGGCTTGTGCTTCTAGTTATGCAAACATAGTGTTACACCACTGGGAAAACAAATTTGTTTTTTCCACTATAAACGATACCTGGACGATATTTGTTTGTTATGGGATGGCTCTTTAGATCAATTCTTAGACTTTATGGTTTACATCAATTCTACCACTCCCTTTCTATCTTTTACTTACAAAGTAAATAATGATTATTTGCATTATCTTGATGTTGCCCTTCTTAAAGATGTCAGTAATGGTACTTTCCAATCTAAGATATATAGAAAAAACTCCTTTTGTAATTCCTACCTACATTTCAACAGTGGCCACCCTTCCACCAGAAGAAGGGTATTGTGAAGGGTCAGCTTATACGTGCATCAAGGATGTGTAGCACAATGGAGCTTTTTCTTGAAGAGGTTAACTTGCTAAAGCAACTTTTTGATGAAAGGGGTTACCCAGCATACTTAGTAAGTAATTTGGCTGAGGAGGTTACTGCTGGTAGGGAGGCTATTTACTGCCCTCTGTTAGGTAAGGGGGCATCTGGTGGCATTCTTTCAAAACCATCGGAACAGATTGAATACTAAAACAGTTTTGTGTACACCTTTTCTGGTGATTCCTTAAAAATTGAACAATCAATTAAAAAATATTGGCCAATTTTGGTACAACATGATGATTTCAAACAGATTGCTAAGGAGCATCCCCATTTTATTAGGAAAAGGGACAAAAACCTCAAGGGTCTCTTTGAGATCAGACCTGGTGTGGACAATAAAAGGGTTTATTCGAAACTTGGAACGTATAAGTGTGGTTCATGTAAGCAATGCCCTTATGTGCATAATGACAGTTCATTTTTCATTCCCTCTAGGAGGTTTAAATTCAGGGCTGAACACCATTACAACTGTGGTACGAAAGGAGTTGTCTATTTAGGTTTTTGTACTCAATGCTCCAGTTTTTACGTAGGTAAAACTGAGAGAACCCTTAGGAGAAGGATATATGAGCATCTTTAGGATGTTTCCAAGAAAAAGGAAAACAATGCTTTTTTTAAGCATCTTAGCACATGCCCTAATATGCAACTTAAATTTTTAATCCTAGAGCAAGTCCTACATGACAGTAGAGGGGGTGATTGGGAAACCCGGCTTGAATACAAGGAACTGTTGTGGCAGCTCAAGTTGAGCATAACTAAGACTCCTGGTTTAAATGACAGTATTAGTATTATGAGTGTTTTGAAACTGAGGAGGGCCAAGTTATGATTTTGTTCATTATAAAAATTTTTTAGATGGGTTGTTCATTGCCAGTTATTTTGGACAACATTTTGTTTTGAGTGGATGTTTCAAACTTTGGTTAACTTTTCATATGATTAACAGAGGTCTTAGAAACCAATAGTTCTTAATAGATTTTTTAGACATAAAAATAATTTTTTAAGACTGTTTTTAAGTTTTTTAAGCTTGTTTGTAGCTTTATAAAACAGTCATACATGCTTTATTACGAGTTGTAATTTAAACACATGTTTTTACATTATTTAGTACAATTCTGTGGGTTATTAGACATTGTATAATTTCATTGAATGAATGAATTGCTGTTGGCACTTTAACATCTGCTTTGCATATTTTATTAGTTGCTATTCTAGTCACATGATTTGGGCTAGAAAGTACTTAAGCCTTGAATTTTTAATCATGGTTCATCTTGAAAAAGCCTGGTATGCCTCCAGGCGAAAGCGCATGATGTGGAATTTTTTATCAGTTCATTAAAACAGAGTTTTATTTAAGACATTTTGAATTTTTTGTTCCTGTTGAGCCTTTGGATACATCATTTTGTTCTTAGCCCATGTAGTCACTGCACAAATTTTGTCCATGGATGCATTAGCCTGAAAAACTGCTGAAGTGGCCATGGCTCTGGCTCGAAAAGGTCTAGAAGATATATACTTTGTTTGGAGTAGATGAAGACAATGCAATCAGAAAACCACTTTGCTAAAGTAACTTTGGATACTGGAAAAACTTTCCTAGGGCCTGCAAAGGAAATAAATAATTGAGTTGCCTTCCTAAAATCTTTTATCCTGTGCAGGTAAAAACAGTTTCCAATGGGCATCCAGCAAATTCAGCATGTATACACCTTTGTTGCTGAAGTTAAGAAAAAGACAGGTAAGTTCACGGACTGATTAATACTGGACTCTGAAACAACTTTGGATAAAAAGGAAGGGTTGGTGCATTAGGAAACTGTCTTTATGGAAAATCAGGTATGGAGGTTGGGAAGATAAAGCCTGAATCTCCAATATCATTCTAGTAGACATAATGGCTACTATAAAAATTCCACCACAAAACACAGAAACTGAACTCAACGCTGCTCCGGCACAATGAAGGCTGTCCAGTAACCACTATAAAAATTGTTTTCCAAGATAAAAATTTTACATCACATGTAGTTGCGGGTTCAAAAGGGGGCTGAATAAGAAAATGTAGAACTAAATTTAGGTTAGGTCCCATGAAGGGGAAGGGTCCTTATAAGGTGGTCTTAGCAAATGGGTCCATTTCAGGAAAGCTTTGCAGAGTTTGTGGGAATTGAGTGACAAGTTATTCTTCCCAACATGAAAATAAGAGAGTACTGCTAACTGCACGTTGATGGCACAGGCAGCTGCTCCATTATCAAAGAAATGAGCCAAAAACCTCCAGAATACAGTGGATTGGTGCAATGAAGGGATCTATGTCATGTTGAGTAGCCCAGGATACAAATCTTTTCCATTTGCTCTTACAAAGTTTTTGTGTAGAAGGCTTATGGGATGGTAGTAAGATATGGCGGACTGGGAAGGAGAGCATAAGTTGTCTGGCTATCAGTGGAGTTGGAGAAACCAAGCCGTCAGCTTGAGATTGGGCAGACTGGGAAGCATCATTCCTGTTGGGTGTGACAGAAGGTCTGAAGTGGGATCCAGAGTCCAAGGTTTTCTTAGTAAATGAGACCAAAGGAAGGGAAACCAGATTTGTCAAAGCCAAAATGGGGCAATGAAAACTACAAGTTATGTACTCACCATAACACTTGATGTATGTGGTCCATCTTGCCTCACATTCTTACTCACGGGTTCGGAGCCGAACATCGGCTCCGACTCGGCCAACTTATATTTTTCTAGCACAAAGTCTCTAATTGACTGGGCTAACCTGGTATCCCATGTTGCACCGCTCCATAACCCCAGATCTAGTTTACAGCAGCTCATAGTCACACCTCATGCACAGCCACAGTTCAGAAGAGTAGAACACTAACCAGGGCAGCAAAGAAAAAAATAACCAGTACCGAGGGGTACTGAAAACAAATGTCGCCTCCAAATCCTCCAGGAGGGGGGAAGGTGGGAGGGAATGTAAGAATGTGAGGCGAGATGGACCACATACATCAAACGTTATGGCGTAGGCGAGATTGGACCACATAACATTTATTGTTCTCTTCAACTGGATTGCTTTCTGGAGAAATCTAGGAATTACAGGAGTTGGGGGAAAGGCATACAGTAGACCAGGAGGCTAATCGTGGACTAGAGCACCCTTCGGTGACTCCCCCGCCATGGGAATTTGGGAAAAGTAGCTGCTGCATTTGTTATTCAGGAGGGATGCAAAGAGGTTGCAGCAAGGTTGGCCCCACCTGTGAAAGATGTCTTCCGCTACTTGCTGGTTGAGGAACCATTTGTGCGGCATGAGGATGGCTCTGTTCATCTTGTCTGCTATCACACTGGACTTTCCCTGAATGTGTGTTGCTACAAGTAAGTGGTTGGATGAGAGCACCCATCGCCACACTCTGAGCACTTTCTGACACAGGGGGTACGATCTGGTCCCTCCTTGTTTGTTTATGTACCAGATTATTGACATGTTGTTTGACTGAATCACTACCATACCTGAAAGAAGAGCATCCTGAAAAGCTTGCAACTCTAAAAGCACTGCCCTCATCTCCAGGGCATTTATGTGTAACTTGGCCTCGCTGAAAGACCAGGTGCCTTGGACCGTCTTCCCTAGATAATGCCCCCCACCCTCTCTGTGAAGCGTCTGTTGTCACCATGGCCTGTGGCTATGGGGGAAACAAAGTGTTTGCCTTGCGTTAATTGATTGGAATGAAGCCACCAAGAAAGCTCACTTTTGCAAGTGTCCGTGATGAGAATCTGGTAGGACATGGGGTGGTGAAGAACTGACCACTGAGCAGCTAGTAGCCATTGTAGTATTCGCATGTGAAGTCTCACTAGTGGGTCCAAGGTGATAGTTGCTGCCCTGGGCCCCAGAACCTGAAGGACGTAACGAGCGACTATGATCCTGTTTTGAAGCAGTTTGGAAATTTGACATCTGACTGTCTGTACTGTGGAGGATGTAAGTTTTGTGATTCTCTGACTCGTATCTAGGACTGTTCCTGTACATTCCAGTGTTTGGGAAGGTTCCAACTGCGATTTTTCATAATTTATGGTTATGCCAAGCTCTGTACAGGTATGGATAACAATGTCCCTTGCTTGGATAAGTAGATGATTGAGTCAGTCATTTAAATATGGAAACATGCATAATCCCTGTTGTCCCAGATGAGCCGCTGTCACTGTCATTCATTTGGTGAACACTCTGGGGGTAGTAGTGAGACCAAAGGGCAGTGCTCTGAACTGGTAATGACTGGCTCCTAGCCAGAAGTGTAAATACCTTCTGGAGCGCCTGTCCATCTTTATATGGTAGTACACATCCTGAAGGTCTATGGAGCACATCCAATCACCCTGTTCCAAGAAAGAAAGTATGGACTAAACCATGACCATTCAGAACTTTTGGTGTCGACCTGACTTGTTTAGTCTGCTGAGATCCAGTACTACTCTCCAGACCTCTGTTTTCTTTGGAACTAAAAAGTACTGTGAGTAGGTTCCAAATCCTCTCTGCTCTTGCAGGACCTCTTGGATGACTCTTCTGTCCAGCAGTTTCTGTATTTGAACAACTGCATGATCCCTTTGTCTGGGTGGAACATCCGGGATTTTCTTGTTTGGACAGGTGGAGAAGGGGTAGCCTCTGGATATTATCCTCTGCACCCATATGTCGATGGTTACGCTTAGCCAGGCTCTCTAGTGCAGGGATAGTCAACCCCCGATTGCCTCCAGAGGTGGGCAATCGGGTCTCCTTTCAGAAGTGCTGAAAGGGTTCCCCAAAGAAAGATTCTCTGGACAGATGGTTCTGTGGGCCTCCTCTGCTGCAAGGGTGGCATCTTCCACAATTGCTCCCCCCTCTGATTCTGGGAGAACTCTCCCCAGATGAGTCAAAGTAAAATCTTTGCAATTTTGTGAACTACATTTTGCCACCACCTCTCTGACCCTTTGGATATGGTTTCTGAGGGGTGGAAAAACATATGCCCTTGGCGGAAAGGGTCCTACCCTCTTTTTCACACCTGAATAGTGTATCCTTGATGATGGGACCAAAAAGGGATGTGCCGTCAAATGGAGCATTGACGAACGAAGATTTAACAGGCTCTGCAAAGTCTCAAAGGTGCATATAGATATGCCTGAACCCACTCTGCTCATTCCTTCAGCTGCATGTGATATGAGCTTCATGGAAGAGTTAGCAATGGAATGTAGGGCTGCCAGCTGTGATGTCTAGTAAAATGGGAAAAGAAATTCAGTGACCACAAGGCAAAGGTCAATGAAGAGTAAACTTGCTTCCTGCATCTATTTATCATCCTGGAATCCATGTTTGGGGGGATGGATAGTGAACTTTCATCCGAGAATTCCTTCTTGGTAGATGCTGCGATGACCATGACATCTACTGCAACCTCTTTAGTCCAAAACTTTTTTGTCTGCAGGCACTGTGATTATTTTGTTAGGTCTCGTAGGAGTTGGTTCAGTGGAGTCTGGGGTCTCCCACAGCTACCAAGAGATCAAGTCTATGAGCTTGTCGATGGGCGGAGTCACCAGGAGGTAGACAGCCGGGATCCAAAGGGTGCCAAGTACTCTGACTCCTCAGGTGAAGGATTACTGGCTTGTCAGTCACCTCTCTGTTTCAAGATCTCCAGGATGTTCCCAAAGGAAACATCCTCAGGAGGTGACTGTAGAGATCCTTCTCCCTCAGCAAGGTCAGTGTCTTCTGTGGCTAACTCCTCTGTGAAGTCTAAATGTTTCCTCTTACAAGTCCTCTTCCAAGGGACCTCCTCAGTGGGATACTCTGGTGAGGTATTAGAAGAGGCAGGGGTACACTTTTGGGTATCCTGGGTCCTAAGGACCCACTGTCCCTGTGGAATGTCATGTTCAGATAAGGTGTGCAAGGTCTGCTGAAGAGAAGACTGTGGATCTGAGGAAGGAGGTGTCTTCCTAGCTGTAGAGGTAGCTATGGTCCTCTCAAGAGCCTCAAAGGCTAACTGCTCCTGAGAAGAGAAGGACTCCGGATCCAACAGGCCATGCCTATAGACTGGGGACCTCTCCAGCTCTGAAGACAGCTTGCCTGGGGTCGAAGCTGCAACCAAGATGACCTGTGCGGATGCCCCAAGGTACACTGACTGCTCAGAAGGTATCAGAGTCGAATGCACCTGTGGCCAGTGAGGATTGCTATGGCTCAGAGAGCTCTCCTGCTCCACAAATGATGGGGAGCTCCGAGCAAAGGCCTAATCTGAAGAAAAAATTCTCTGGTCCTAGCCGGAAGACACAGGGTGGTTAGATCTGATAGCTCTGAAGCTTTCCCAGAAGTCAAAGGAGGAATCAATGGGGGAGTGGATGGCTTGGATGAATCCTGGACCTTATGGGTAGGACTCAAAGGGGACCTAGTAATACCTTAAGACCATAACATATTCTAGACCAACCGTTCCACATCTTCTTCTGTAAGGCGTCTGGTAGAGCAGGAAGAGGAGAAGGATGGAGATTTAGGTCTGAACAGAAAAGGGGACGGTACTCTCAATGGGATCAGATCAACAGAAGGAGAGTACCTGGTCCTTGGCAAAGACACAATTTTCTTAAAAGGGCTAATTGATGGATCTGAGTCCAACAGCTCTGATCTATCTTTATCAGACTGACTTGGAGCCGGAGAAGTTGGATTCAAGACAGACATGCTTGGAGCAGACAGATCCAACCAAGGTTTTTTCTCAGACGTCTTGAATATTTACTTTTCGGCACTGAAGAATCTTTAAGAGCACAGGAAGGCCTCTTCTTCCCTTTGTCAGAGCTCTTACAGGAAGATGCAGGGTTCAATTGAGCTGACCTAGACTTTTGAGTAGGCTTAGGGTCACTGCCAGAAATAGCCTCACTAAAATAAGATGGCAATATTTCCCTTAAAATCAATTTGTTTTTCCTTTCAACTAGAGCCCTATGGTTGAAAGAATGACAAATTGAACAATCCTCCTGTAAATGGAGAGGGGCCCAAACAATAAACACACAAACTGTGCAAGTCACTAAAGGGGATTTTGTGATTGCACTTAGAACATTTTTTTAAAGCCAGCTGGCTTTTCAGATTTGTTAGCCATTGTAAAGTATGGCAGAGGATACACACACGCACTCTGGTATGCTCTATCGCACACAAGAAAAGAGACAGATTTCCACAGAAAATGGAAATAAAAACAATTTCAAATATAATTCTCTAGTTAATGAAAAGAAAAAGAAGAAAGGAGAAGGAAAACTGGGTTACTAACAATAATAGCAGAGCTGAGAGTAACCTAATAAAAAGTGGTTACTGAGAAAGAAGGGAGTTTTAAGAATACAGGGAGTGAAAAGTGTTAAAGTGAAACTTAAAACTTACTGAAAGGACAGTAACTTGTGAAACATTTCCACTTATCTGCCCAAGAGAACAGGAACGACTGCATCTTTCACGAAGTGGTAAATGAGATCTGGGTAACAGGGAGGGGTGCATTATGGATAAGGGGTTGTGCCCAAGAGCTTTTTGTTAGCTACAAGCTATTTTTAGTGGCAGAGTTGAATCCGATGGATCAGATCTGAACCAATATGTGAGAATGAAATGAAAATTGACAATATCAGATTCTCATTTTTAACGTCATCTGGGAGATTCTGCGAATCCAGCCATGCGGACCTACTTAAAAAAATCACTAGAAGAAGTATCAACAGAGTCATACACACTCTGAAAACAATGAGGAGTGACATGCGCAATAGAAGAAACTAAATTATTTAGATCAGATTTTTCATGACAAGAAGAAACTGGATGAAACATTCCTCACACTTTCTCAATTAGTCAGAACAAACAAACATATGAATCTGACAATTCAAAATTCTAAAAATCAAAGTCACAGAAGTTAATACTTTTTTCCAATGCTTAGCAATAAGTTCATATGTGTTTACTAGGCTAACGACCACAATGGCCTTTTTAAGCCAAGCCATACATCCCAAATCTCTAACAAGTTCTGATACCCTTGATAAGTGCAAGCATGGGCCTGGGAGATGAACCATTTACAGGTTACCTGTTTGCATCAGAGACATAGGTGCCAAACCAGGGATGAATTTTCGGTTTTCCATCCAATTGTCCAAGTTGCACTTGAATTAGATTAGGGAGGAACTCTGCTTCACATGGATGGGGAGCCTGTTCCACAGAAGTGGTAGTCTCTGGGATACATACCTATCTCTCCAGCGGGTCCTATTTATATCACAGGCAAGGTTTAAGTCTTTAGAATGGGTAACTCTGGTACTGTTTGTTTTGTGGATATGCAGAAGGTCCATCAGAGTGGGGTCTGACAATGCCCTGTATGCCAGGCATAGTTCTCCCCTCAAAAGCCTGTAAGAGACAGATACAGGGATACGGTCTTGAGGCAGTCTGCATAGGACATATTACTTACACCCTGTATTCTTTTAGTGAGGAACCTCTGTGGAAGCTCCAGTTGTTGTATATGCCTGGTTAGGTGCATACCAAAGGAGGCATTATAGTCAATGAAAGGTCTTATGAATGTCGAATACAGTGGAACAATGACTTCCTTCGACTTAAATGCCATACCTTTGTTTATACGTTACACAACATAGAATGATTTTTCCATCCTTATCAGAAACAGTAGGATTGGAATTGACCAAGTGTTTAGTAGTAGTGGGATCACTTAAAGCTATAGATGCTGGCTCACATTTGGTAATAGTGTATAAAAACTTAAAAGACTGAGGAACTTCATACATCCTACCTGACCCTTTTTGGGGCAGATGGCTGACTATCAGGAAAATTGAAGGCAAAGCAGACAGAACAGGAGGAATGGGTGCAGGTTCTGGTAATTCCATCTGTACCAACTCAGTATTTTCTGAGGGACTGAGAAACTTCAGTTCTCCCACCAAAAACACTGGCACACTCTAAAAATACTTTCAGAGAAAGTGAAACTCCCACTGTGAAAACTGGAAACTGAGCTCTTCTCTGAGTCTGAATCAAAAATCCAAAGGAAAAAGCTGCATCCGTGCCTGCATCTTCCTGTTCAGTTTCAGAGTCTTCAATCTCTTTAGGAAAAAAGGAATCCCTCTATTTTTTCAAAAAATACTTTAAATCAATAGCCCAAATTAAACCCTGAGCCAGACCCAGTAAACTACTCCTATCCAAAGAAATTTGAAGAGAAGTAGACACATGCTTGGTTTTCTGTTTCTTTTTGACAGGAAAAATGGGGCCAACCATGTTATTAATGACAACAGCTGTTTCCCCAGGGATGGGAACAGCATTCTGACACAACAGGGAATACTTCCCTGTTCTCACTCCCGGGACCAACAAGAGACTGACTCTCCCTTGTCGACTGAGGGGACTGCAATAGCCACAGAGGACATTGCTAACCCCTGGTCTACAGTGGCTGTAGTTGACACCAGAGGGATCGGGGTAAAAGATGAATGGTCTGAGGTACAACACATGACTACAACAGAGTCACTCACTTGTAGGTGAGGCAAATTGCTATCCTGCTATAGTGACAAAGGTTGTTTGCTTAAATAGGACCGACAGTTTGTTCTGTGGTCAAGCTGAAAATGGTGTATCTTTCCAAGCAAGCAGCAAATGCTAGTAAGAAATACACGTCTTTGAAAGTCACTTTTTTACAGAAAAACACTATAAAAAGCACTTCAAAATACTTTGTGAGTCTCCAAAAAGTAAAATAAGCACAATTTCTCCACAGAAAAATAGTTTTTCAGTTACTTTACACAACTTTTAAACTGACAAGGAAAAAGAGTGCTCCTGTTTAAAAGATACAGTCTAGTGACAGTCCATTAAAGCACAAAACTTCTAGCTTTAAAATAACTTTCCTGAAGAGGATAGTGATAAAAACACAAACGATATTTAGAAAATTGAAGGTTTGTCCCCAAAGGAAGCTATCTGTCCAGCAATGAAATAGCACCAAACTGACTATCAATGCTCGAAAGCCTTAGAGTGTACTCTTCAGTTCAGTGGCAGTAAAGCTCTGAATGGCTTGGCACCCAGACCTGTCTTTTAGTCAGCTCAGATCATGCTGTCTGACAATTCTGGAGTGTAGCAGGTGCCTTAAAGCTTTGGAAACTGGCTGGCTTTTATATCCTTGGTAGGACATAACCCATAAAGATAAGGGCAGTGATCAATATGATAAATGTTCCTGTATACTGACATAATGTCCTATCTCAGTCTCCTAAAAGCCAGAGTACAGAGATCCACAGATTATTTGCCACAGATCCATCACTGTAAGACAGTTTTTAGCAACTTAATATTAATAAACTTGTGCTATGTATTTTCGTGTAAAACTTGTGCTACGTATTTTCATGTATTCATTTGTCTTTGATTTCCTGCATAGTGCAGTACAGGGTGGTGGTGGTGGGTAAAGGCCTACTTATGAAATCAGTTTGTGCAAGATGGGGTGGCATCTCACCAAAAGAAACATGGGCACTTCATTTTTTATGCTGTACAATTTATCTGTATCTCTAGCATGTGGGAGGACATTGGACCACTTTGCAAAAACTGGCACAGCAGACACATAGAGAATGTGCAGACTCAGCAGGGAAGGTACTGAAGCCTAGAAAACATATTGGAGAACTAAGCACTGTGAGGAAGCAACATTTATCAGTGTGCCATTTGAATATGTATTTTGACTGAAAAATGTAAAATAGATAAAATAAAGCGTGTAACTTAAAACATACCTCTGTCCTTTCTTCTGCAATTTCAACATTTTTAGATGGCTCCTTTACTTGATTTTTTAGTTGTTGAAGGTATTCTCTCACTGTCATTATCTTGTAAGCATCAAGGCTGGCACAGATCTATAAAGAAAAAAACAAAAATATTCTTTAATTCATTCATTGTGTTCCTGACATAAGCACCACTCAAGGTTCCTTAAAATAAAAGTTCATCTATTTATTTTGCTCAACTGCTGCTAGTATTCACTTTTCTTCATTCGTTCCCTAACTGTGATGTGTGAGACAAAAGGTACAGCGGTATGATAGTACTGACCGTAACAGTAAATGTCTGAATAACAGTACCACTGCTGCAGAAATTCCTAACATAAATGGGTAATAGCTGAAGGCATACATCAGTCCCCTGGCTTAATATCACTATTTCAGTGTATCTGATCTGCAAAAAGTGGCACAGCAATGATATCAGCAAAACTATAAGAATGTTCTAAGAAATGGCTGAAGAATTCCTGAAAGTCTAACTACAGCTATGTAAACCATCATGATAACTAGTACAACTTGTCAAAACTATATATATATATATACAGATATATATATATATATATATATATATATATATATATATATATATATATATATATACACACACACACATATGTAGATATATATATATATATATATATATATATATATATATATATATATATATACACACACACACATATGTAGATGTAGATAGAGGTATAGATATACATACACAGACATAGCACGTGTGTGTGTGTGTGTGTGTGTGTGTGTGTGTGTGTGTGTGTGTGTGTGTGTGCATGTGTGTTTCGTGTATACATGTACTGACCAGATTGAGTCAGCCCTGACCACCCAGTAAAAGGACTGTATTTATTAAAACAATAAAATAGTGCAGTTATCTAGCTGTATGGACATGGTCTGCATGGTAATTATGTAACCCAAATTACTCTTTGTGAATGATACAAACAGCTATTCAGGCTGTCTCACTGGTACAGTCCTTTCAGTGCAGCATGTGAAATATATTTGGTACATCCACAGTGTGCAAAATTTTTACCTTTACACTCTTGTTTAGGTTAAAAAAAAAAAAACAGAAACTCTAGAGACAAAATTTAATGACACTGCATACAGAAGTGATTTTTTTAACTCATTAACATCTCTGAGGTGTGGAATATCATATGTCTACCAACCTATACAAACCCCTACAATTGAGAGCATTTTATAAAACGTTAAGTTAAAAAGTACAAGGCAAACAAATGTAAATACATTGTTAACAGTAAATGCAACTACAAAAGTACAATAACAATCTTATCAGTAAAAAGCCTTCTTTACAGTGATAACGATCAGTATACACACACGCACACACACACACACACACACACACACACACACACACAAAACACACAGTTGTTACATCAATACTGTAACATATCGCAGGGAATTCCGAAATGTAGATAACCTGAGTACCGTGAGCTACCATTTTTTCCCCACTTAGAGTTCCAAATCATATTCCACAAAACTGTCAAAATAAAACAAAAAAATCAGCCTGCTGTACTGAGCACACTGCAAGCTCTAGGCATCTTCAAATACCACCCCATTATAGGCATATAAACCCACAATTATATTTTCTTTACATTTTTCATGAACAGCTTTTCACATCTTGGTAACTGTACAACCAGACATATAGAATAGGAGCACTTTTATTCAATCTAACTTTCAATTCTACATGACAGCAAAAAATTCCTTTGAGTACTTCTTTGCAAATATCTTTAGAGAAATCTGATAAAGTATGCTTATTTGCATAACAAATAATATAAAGAATACTACTGAAAATGTACAGCTTACAGTACACATATCAGCAACAATTTTGTTGAGTATCATTTAAGGTTCCCCTAATGTTATGTAAGTTTGTAAGTCAGATATTTAGTTCTTTATGCTTTGTTGACAGAGGAAAGGTCCAACAAGGCTAATGGCCCCTTTTCAGCGGACACCCCAGGTAGTATTTAGACTACTAGGGGACTCTCCCTATTCTTTTTGATGCATTCCATACAAGCTTTCACATCCACCTGAGTTACCACTGACTCGAACAGATGGAGCCTCTGTTCAACATCTCATCTGAAGGACAACACAATCATATGAGTACACTGCACTGCAGTCTTAGTAACTGATCTACCTGCTGTGGAAATAGAACCCACAGCCTTCTGCATCAAACGTGTGTGCTACCTGTTCTGCCACTGACACTGTAAAAAAGAAAATGTGTGGAAGGAACTTAACTTATCTGCCCCCAAATGGAAAAAGAAGCCAACCACTGATCCTCAATCCTTGCAGGAGTGCTCTCAAGGGTGACGAGAATTTATTTATTAACTTTTTGTTGACCAGGTTAAAGTACTGAAGACATCTGAATCTTAGGCTGCTGTTTTTTCCCCTGTGACTTCTACAACTGGGCTGAATCCTACAAAGTAACTTGATTAGCTCTGTATAGGCATAGATACTTAGAAATGCAAATTCCCTATAAAAATACCCTGTAACAGCTACTGAGCATGTAGCTGCTTGACAACCACCATATTTGCACAAAGTGGGAAACCACTCAATATAATTAGACAAAGTCTGCACTTCTTAACCAACTAGCACCCTAGTAAATCCATTGTCTCTTACAGTGGTTAAAGAAAGGAGCATAAATCATATGATACCTCACCCCTTGAAACTTACTATATATTATACCTGAAACCATGTATCGGCACTTTCCTACTATCTCGGTAGCCTCTTAGGCATGGAGTCTTGAGACAGTGTAATAACTATCACATACTTTCTGACAGCTACCTAATTCTTAAAAACCTGATACAGCATGTGAGATAAATTGCAGTTGTATAGTAAGCTTATCATAATAATAGATGTTCGAATAATCACTGTTGCAGTAGCCTTAGTTATACAAGGTTATATCCTGCCACGGTATATAACAGCCAAACAGCTTCCAAAGCTTCAGGGCACCTTTGATGCAGCCAAATTGTCAAGGACCTTATCAACAAGTTCATAGACTACCTCCAATCTCTTGACCCGACTCAGTTCGGCCTTGTTAAGGGCAGGTCTTGCTTATTAAACCTGGTAAACTTCTTTGAGAATGTCACCAAAGCCCTGGATAAGGGCAAAGCAGTACATGCTGCCTATCTTGACTTAGCCAGGGCCTTCAACACAATCCCCTACTCAGGTATAATTGAGAAACTTTCCCAGCTGGGGCCCAAATGGAGAGAGGGGTCCGAACTGATGTAAGGGGTCCGAATGGAGAGATAAGTCAGCAAGCAAAGGAGAGTAGTATTGCTGAAACTGAATTCATCCTTAAGCCTTGGTGAGTACCTTCATGAGGTAGACCCTATTTTTCACAAAATCTCACCAAGACGACACTGATATAGACTGTATTTTTTCTAGCATACATCATGGACAGAAGTAGGTCAAAATTTTAAAAAGCTGGGTGCGCAAGACCCAGGATAAAAAAGTACCCAATCCTAGTAGGCACACTGGTGTCAGGACTGGAAAAATGACAGTGTAGAATCCTCAAAATACGGAAACATTCCTACAATGCAGGCAGTCCAGACCCAGGGGGAGGATGGCCCCCCTGTTGTAAAAGGAAGTAGTAGCCCACAAAAATAACAAAAACTGATACGCCAAAGAACAGCCATAAAGACGATACAGCTGACTATTTAATACAAGAAATAAATTATGTATTGTTACTATTATGCAAAAAGCCCAGAATTTGTAGACACAAGACATACAAAAAGATTAAGAGAGAAATTAGAGGAAAGAAAAATACTTCCACAAGAGAAATAAAAAAATTGTGTTCATTAATACAGCAGATTTGTGCCAAACATTATATAGATGAAGAAACTTTCATCTGTTTGGAAAAGAAACATCTGAGAAAGTGTGAAAATATAAACAACAAAACCTAGAGATTTTTGAAAAGTACAAAAAAGAAACATGGACATGGGAAAGAAAGTGAGATTTGATATGGTGCAATACCTAAGCAAAGTCGAAGGCTAAATTAATCAATACAAAAAAGGGAACCCCCCCCCCCAAAGATATTCAAAGAGAAATACAGGCAAAGGTATCCAGATATGGAATATTTCACAATACAAAAAAATATCACAAAGAGGGTATGTAGAAAAGATTAGTAAAGTAGAAGTTAAAAAAATAGAAGTTGAAGTTATGGAATACCTGTGAAGTAAAGGATTTGTTGTAGAAGGTCTAACACAGGTTACATCACAGCGTGATGGAACGAGTCCCCAGAGTAAGGAGACACAGGAAGACATCCGAATTAGAAATATGGACATGGGAAAGAAAGTGAGATTTAATATGGTGTAATATTTATGCAAAGGAGAAAGCAAAACTAATAAATACAAAAAGAGCAGCACCAAAGATAATTTGAAGAGAAATACAGGCAAAGGAATCCGGACATGGAAAACTTTACAATTCAAAAAAGAAGAAGACAAAGAGGAAATGTAGAAAAGAAAATCAGTAATGGAGAAGTTAAAGGAATAGAAACTGAGGTTATGGAGTACCTGTGAAGTGAAGGATTCAGTGTAGAAAATCTAACTCAGAAAACACCACAGCAGGATAGAGCAATAGACATCCAAATTAAGGAGAAACCAGTGGAATGGGAAGCAATTGGTCAGGTGCCATATAGGTTCATAGGTTGGTACTAGGCTGTCAGCCCTAGGGCCTATACAAGCCTAGCCATAACAATTCCCTGGCTATTTCTTCCCACACTATTTACTTCCTTTATTATGAAGATATTTTAAAGCCTTTCACAGGAAACCAATACAAACATTCACTTGAAGTTGGACTGCAAGGGAAGGAAGAGGAAACTGTGGCAACTCTGATGCAGTCAATGTTGAGGAGTGACAGGCCAGTGAGTTCCCATATAACAGGGCAACGGATGACACAGGATGAAATTGAAGAGAATGTGCCACAGGAAGATGATATAGAACTTTCTGTAGAATGCCCGCAGGAAATGGAGAACAAAAATGTGTCCTCAGTTTAGAAAAAAATGAGCTAACAGAGAGTTGCTTGATTTACAGAGTTAGACAGACATATTAATATCAATGAAAGAAACAGACTGCAGAAGGTCAGTAGAACCCAAAAAGTTAGAAATTGTCCAGAGATCCATGTGATATAACAGAAGTAAACATACTGTGCAACTAGATTAATAACAGATAAAATTCTACCACAAGAACACAGGGTAGTAAGGGAAAGGAAGGGGAGAAATTGAATAACATCATGGAAGTATCGAATAGAAAAAACTCTAAAGCAATTAAGACAAGAAGTGTCACTGTTAGAAAAGTATAGAAGAGGGAACAGATCAACAAAAATAGTCAGAAAAATGCATGTGATAAAAGTAATGTGCAGTATTATAATGGATCAGTGTTTATCATGCATTATCGCAAATAATAAACTAAAAATGTCAGCAAAGGCAGAAACATTTGAAAGATACACAGATAAATATAAAGGAAAAGTACAAAACAAGCAATTTATTGATGGCCCAAAACGTTGTATAGAGACTTAGGAAATAAAGTAAAAGGAATTGAAAGACCATCAAAAAAAGAAGAAATAGATACATTTTGGAGAAGTATTTATGAAGATCCTGTGGAATATAACAAAGATGCTAAATGGATAGAAAAAATAAAAGAAAGAATAAGAAGTTTAAAGATACAGGTTATGAAATGGAATGAAGTAGTAGCCAGAAAGATTGAAACAAAGTTAAGAAAAGGCTCTAATTGGAAAACCCCAGGCTCAGATGTAGTAACTAACTTCTAGTTAGAAGTATTAACATCTTTGCACAAAGATTTAGCCATGAGTAAGAACTATTTATATATACACCCCAAACAGACACCAGCCTGGCTAACAGGAAAAACAATCGTCCTACAACAGGAAAAAACATGCCCTATTTAAGCATATCTCTGAATATCCTACATACAAGTTTCTGTTTTTTGGTTTGGACGTTATTCACAGAGATATTCATGGTTGGCTGTGGGAGGATTTGATTGAATTCACTGAGTTAAAATGGCAAATTTGCTTGAATTCTTTTACACCCCCTGGTCTTAATGACAATACGTTTATTATCAGTTTATTACAATTGCATTCCTGTTTAGTTTAATCCTGACAATTTATTAATGGAAATTGTTTTTGTTATTTAAGCAGTGACTTGTCACAGGTTTTTTTTATATGTTTATTTGCTTATTGGTTAATTAAGGTAATGTGATGGGGACAGGGACTTTTAAATAGCTTGATTTTTTTTTTTTTTTACTTTTTGTATTCTGAAGACATCTTGCGGTGGTGGTGCTGCGGTAGCGTCGTCACCTCACAGTAAGACGTTGTCCTGTTCGATTCTCAGTTAGAGCGTCTTCTGTGTGGAGACATGCGTGAATGGGCGTACCTTCATTGAAGGTTGTGTGTCAGGGCCGGCAACTTGGTACATAAAAATCTACTGCCAATCATTAGCAGACCAGAGTTCCACTGTAGCGACCCCTAACCGGGAAAAGCTGAAAGACACAACAACAAAGACACAACAACATTATGAAGACGTCTTGTTAATACATACAGAAGAAAGTACAACACTTTCAGCTAAGAACTGTGTGCCTTCTGTTTTTCCCACCTACGTTGTTTGGATTTGGTTCATTGGTTCTTGATTTTTGGCAATCATGGAGTCCCCCAACAATGTTAACATATTAAGAAAGGGACTAAAAGCAGACTAATGACTGGTGCCAGAGTCACGGTTTAAAACTAAATGCAAAAAAAAGTGCATCATTATCCTCTTTGGCAAAGAAGTGGCCTCTGTAAATTACATTATAGATAGCACCCTCCCTAAGATCAAACACAATGGTGAGAGAGTTGGGAACACAGGTTGACAGCAATTTAAACTTCGATCACGGTGTCTCCACAATGGTAAGGAAAGCCTCCTATGTTGTGCATCTCATAAATAAGGGCATCGCATTCAAGACTAAGGATGTTATAACTCCTCTATCTATACTTGGCCCTCATCAGACCACTAATTGAGTACAATGCTCCCTTTTTGCATGTACCTCACCAGACACCTGCAGCAACTGGAGATACCACAGAGGTTTCTAACCAAGAAAATCGAGGGCCTCCAAAACATGACCTACATGGAAAGATTGAAGGCCCAGCCTCTGTACTTTGTAGCCTACAGGCTCTTGAGAGATGACCTCTACTTGGCCTACAGAGCGATCTCTGATCATGCCCTAATGGAAATGCTGTATGCCCGCAAATCAAATGGGACAAGAGTCACTCACTCCAGGGATCTCAGCCTAGCTTGTGACATAAATAGAATATGTTGGACAGACATATGTCTCCCAGAGATTGCCACTCCTCTGTAACAAACTCCCACTTCATCTGAAGCAGAGCTTCTCAATTACCCTATTTAAGTGCAACCTTGACAACTGGATGGGAGACCATAAATTCACCCTGGGGGTGAAGCCTATATCCCTCATGGGCAGGGGCAGTCAGTGCTAATCACTGATTCACCCTGCCAACAACGAATATCTAATCATGGTCAGCTACAGAACAAGGGTATTACATGGCTAGGCTTGTTAAGGCCCTAAGGCCATTAACCTAGTAACCTCCTATGAACCTATGAACCTGTGTAAGCTTGATCTAAGCTGACTAAAAAGACAGGATTAGGTGCCAAGCCCTTCAGAACTTCCATGCCAGCAGAGAGAGAGGGAGGCTAAGTCCTGAAAGAACAATACTAGGAACAAGAACTATTCATACCCTGGCATAAACACACCAAGAAAGAAGAAAGAGGGTGGCTACTGCAGCAGATATAACTTGAGCATCTGTTGTTATTGTAAGTTTATTTACATAACTGTACAATTTCATCATATTGATCACTGCTGCAGTATCCTTTGCTATAGGGGTTGATTACCCTAGCTTATTACATTTGGGAGGTGGAAGAGGAAGATTTCAGGATCCCCTGGAGAATGGCCCTCGTACAGCCTCATCTAGACCTAGAGAAGAAATCAAGCTTACAATGCCTTGAAAATGTAAATATAAAGGACCAAGTTGGTGCTTCAAGAATACTTCTAGAATCCAACACTTCCCAAAAAGCTATAGATGAAGCCAAGGCCATGGTAGAGTGGGACTTGACAATGCCTTGAATATTTTTGTTGTGGTAAGTACAGACAACCATTTGGAAATCGTCTGGTTTAATACAGGTTGTCCTTCTTAATTTCCCAAGAAATAAAAAAATGATCTGAAGATCTGAAAGATTTAGTTCTGTCAAGATAGTACCAGAGTTGTCTATGGACATTCAAGGTGTGAAGTGTGCTTTCTCCCTCATTTTTAGGTTCGGGAAAGAAAATACGGGCATGGATACTTTGGCTTAAAGAAAACTCAGATGCCACTTTAGGCATAAAAGAAGGATTAGTTCTCAAAGAAGCCCTGTCTGTGTGGAAAATGAAATAGGGTTGACTCACCATAACAGCTTGCAACTTGGGCACTTTTCTTGCAGAGATCAAAGCAGTCAATCAGTAAAAATGTTTTCCATTTTAGAAACCTCAAGTCAGCTAGATTAGCTGGTTCAGATGAAGTAAGTGTTACTTTGCTAACACAAAAATAAGAAGTTATGTACTCACCATAACGTTCCATGTGAGTTGTTCATCTTGCCTTCATTCTTACTGATGGGTTCGGAGCCGATCCTCGGCTCCAACTTGGCCTAATACAAAAGCTCGAGGTCTTCAACCAGCTCGAGGCCTACTCCCTATCCTATGATGCACTGGTGCTTCCCTCAGATCTTGTTTACTGCCAATAAATATACATGCCACTCTTGGTATACCAATAACAGAGGAAAACTAGATAAAGGTCAATACAACCATGTCTTAGGTGAATACTCAGTCCCCAAGAAGCTTGGATGAGGGTTGGAGGGTGGGACGTAAGAATGATGGTGAAATGAACAACTCACATGGAACATTATGGTGAGTACATAACTTCTTTATGTGAAGTTGTTCTATCTCACCTTTCATTCTTACTGATGGGTTAGCATCTCAAGCACCATCTTTCTCGGGTGGCTCACGGGAGTATATTCTTCAGGACAGTGAAACCAAAGGAAGCCCTGTCCCTGGAGGCCCTAGCTACTTTGTAATGAGTGATGAAGATATGAGGCCATGACCAAGCAGCTGCTGCACAAATAGTATCTATCGGTAATTTGGCAGTAAAGGCTGATGAGGTGGAGACAGCTCTAGTAGAATGGCCCTTTATATTTTAATGCAATGGTGTATTTACTGAACTGTAAGTGAAAGAAATACAATCTGATGACCATTTTGATAAAGTGGTTTTCACCACAGGTCCACCTTTCTTGGACTCTGAAAAAGAAACAAAGAGCTGTTCTGTTTTCCTGAAATCTTTAGTCCTGTCTAAATAGAATCAAAGCTGTCTGTGAACATCAAGCTTGTGCACCATATACTCCATCTTATTGTCATATTTAGGGAAGAAAACAGGCAACTCTATAGACTGATTGAGATTTGCCTCTGAACATACTTTCGGTAAAAATGAGGGATTTGTCCGAAGAGAAACTCTATCATTATGAAAAATCATACATGGGGGTTAAATGGACAAGGCCTGTAACTCTGAAACCCTTCGAGCAGAAGTAATGGCCACTAGAAATATGCTTTTCCATGTTAGATACTTCAGGTCACACGAAGAGTCTGGTTCAAAAGGTGGTAGGATAATTCGAGAAAGAACATTTAAATTCCACGGGGTAATCAGAGATTAAATGGGTGGTCTCAAATGTAATGTGCCTTTGAGAAATGCCTTGGAAAGTCTATGTGACATAATGAGAAGTTATGTACCTACCATAATGTTCCATGTTAGTTGTCTTCTTCTCGCCTTCTTTCTTGCTGGATGGGTTCGGAGCCAATCCTCGGCTCCGACTCGGCCTTCTACTAAAGCTCGAGAGCTATTTACCGGCTCGAGGCCACCCCATATCCCACAATGCTATGCGTCAGATACCCAGATCTTGTTTGGCAGAACACCATGGAAAAAACTAATTTTTGGAGACACCTGACCAAACTACAAGGTTTACCTACAGTGCTAAAAACAGAGGAGGACATAACCTAGAAAAGAGTCAACCAGAGGAAGAAGGCCTCAAAAGGGATTCTTCTCAGTCTGTCCAGGCTAGGGGGATGGAGGGTGGGACGCAAGAAAGAAGGCGAGAAGAAGACAACTAACATGGAATGTTATGGTAGGTATATAACTTCTTAATGTTAAGTTGTCTATCTCGCCTTCATTCTTGCTGGATGGGACAGCGTCCCTAGCACCTTAGCCCTGGGTGGCTCATCGCAACAGACCCTTGAGCACAGTGGAACCAAAATCAGCTTGACTCCTGGAGGCCATATCCAA
This sequence comes from Protopterus annectens, assembly GCF_019279795.1. Classification (NCBI taxonomy): domain Eukaryota; kingdom Metazoa; phylum Chordata; order Ceratodontiformes; family Protopteridae; genus Protopterus; species Protopterus annectens. The sequence goes on from NC_056737.1 coordinate 1,158,442,103, forward strand.
CTTGTAATGTGAAATTAAAGTATGAGGAGTGGCCCATGTGGCTGCAGCACAAATAGATTCCATTGGTAGTCTTGCTTGAAAAGCTACCGACGTGGCTAATGCTCTGGTGGAATGAGCTTTTGGTTTTGTAGGGAGTTCTTTATGTCTCAGTTGATAAATCAAAGTAATAATAGAGGCCAACCACCTGGATAAGGTTACTTTAGAAACTGGCAGGCCCTGCTTGCCCTCAGCATAGGACAGGAAGAGTTGGTCGGATTTTCTTGTTTGTTTAGTCCTATCCAAATAAAAACATAATTGCCTGTGAACGTCCAATTGGTGCAACTTTTGTTCAGCTCTGTTCGAAAAGTTAGGAAAAAAGACAGGAAGATCAATAGCCTGATTCAGGTTTGTCTCGGAAGGTATTTTGGGTAAAAAGGAAGGATTAGTCCTGAGTGAAACTCTATCCTTGTGAAATACAAGATAAGGAGGACGAATACAGAGGACTTGAAGTTCCGACACTCTTCTAGCTGAGGTGATGGCTACTAAGAAGAGAGTCTTCCAGGAGAGTAATTTTAAGGAACAGGATGCTGCAGGTTCAAAAGGAGGGAGAATCAAGGAAGTTAATATCAGGTTTAAATCCCACGGAGGCGGGGGATCTTTAATCGGGGGGCTAAGTAAAATAGTCCCTTTAAGAAAGGCTTTACAAAGTTTGTGGGACATGATGGTGGTTTCTGACAGGCCGGCGTGGAAATTAGCGATAGCAGCCAACTGGACTCTAATGGTGGCAGATGAGGAACCTGCTCGAAAACGTTCTGCCAAAAAATCTAGAAAGTGATGGACAGGAGCTGTAAAAGGGTCTATATTTCTAGCCTCCGCCCAGAAAGAAAAACGTTTCCACTTACTAGCATAAGTCTTCCTGGTAGTAGATTTGTGTGAAGAAAGGATGATTTCACGCACTGGCTGAGAAATATGTGGAAGCCTGGCTAAGGTTGGAAGTGGAGCAACCAAGCTGTGAGGTTGAGAGACTGAAGGGGTTGGTGCAGCCCTCCCGATTGATGGACCAAGAGGTCTGGCACTGGGTCCAGATTCCAGGGCTGCTCCAGCAGGTGACGATGCAGGAATGGGAACCAAATTTGTCGAGGCCAGTAAGGGGCAATGAGGATCATCCTGGATCCCAAAGCGGTCGCTTTCTGAATCAGTTTGGGAATTAAGGGAAAAGGTGGAAATGCATACAGAAGACTCCGGGGCCAATCGTGAACTAGAGCGTCTCTGAGGGAGTGGCCGGAGAGGGGGAAGAGAGTGAAGTAGTCGTCGCACTTGCTGTTTAGAGGGGTTGCGAAAAGGTCGCAGCAAGGTTGACCCCATCTGCGGAAAATTTTGTCCGCTACTAACTGATTGAGAGACCACTCATGAGGCATGAGAATAGCTCTGCTCAGCCTGTCTGCTATGACGTTGGACTTCCCGGGGATGTGCGTTGCTATCAGAAACCGTTGAAAGGAGATCGCCCACTGCCAGAGTCTGAGTGCTTCTTGACATAAGGGATAGGACCTGGTTCCGCCCTGCTTGTTGATGTACCACACTACAGACATATTGTCCGTCTGAATTGCAATAGCCCCAGTGGGTAGAGAGTCCTGAAGAGCTTGCAACGCTAAAAGTACCGCTCTCATCTCCAAGACGTTTATGTGCAGGTGGTACTCTAGAGGTTGCCAAGTGCCCTGGACAGTCCTGCCCCGAAAATCCACCCCCCCCACCCGATCAGGGAGGCATCCGTTGTCACCGTGGCAACAGGAGGAGGAAGAACAAACGGTCTGCCTTGAAGCACTTGAGAAGAGACCATCCACCAAGAAAGGTGGTCTTTGCATGATTGGGTGATTATTATGTTGTGAGACATCGGAAGCTGTTGAAACGACCACTGGGTAAAAAGCATCCATTGAAGAATTCGCATGTGAAAACGAGCCAAGGGAAGTAATGTGACTGCTGCTGCCATAAGACTCAAGGTTTTCAGTACAAATCTGGCCTGAATTCTCTTGCACTGTAGTAAGGTCTGGACATGTCGGCGAATGTCTGATACTCTTTCTAAGGGAAGTTTTGCCGACAGCTCTTTTGTATTTAATCTTGCGCCTATAAAGGTTATAGATTAACAAGGCGACAATGCAGACTTTTCGAAGTTTAGAGAGATACCTAGCTTGGAGCAAGTTTGGATGGTATAATCCCTGGCTCGCAGTAGCTGATGCCTGGTGGAAGCAGTTAGGAGCCAGTCGTCTAGATATGGAAACACCTGGAATCCTCGCCGTCTCAGGTGAGCCGTAACCACTGCCATGCATTTGGTGAACACCCTGGGGGCTGTGGTGAGACCAAAGGGCAGGCTCTGAATTGATAGTGACTGGCTCCCAGCCGGAAGCGGAGAAACCTTCTGGAGCGTCTCCCATTTTGATATGGTAGTACGCATCCTGAAGGTCTATGGAGCACATCCAACTGTCCTGACCCAAAAAGGGTAGAATGGACTGAAGCGTGACCATCCGGAACTTCGTTCTTTGAACAGATTTGTTTAAACTGCTGAGATCCAAAATGGGTCTCCAGTCCCCTGTCTTTTTTGGTACCAAAAAGAACTTGGAGTAAATCCCGGATCCTTGCTGGTCTGCTGGGACTGGCTGGATGGCCCTTTTTTCTAGCAGTTTTGAAATTTCTAGTACTGCTTGTTCCCTTAGACCAGGTGGAACATCTGGAAGGGACTTGTTTGTTTGTACAGGGGTGTGGACAAAGGGAATTTTGTAACCCTCGGATATGATAGACCGTACCCATTTGTCTTGTGTGAGGAGTTGCCAGGCTTCTGGGTACAGTGACAATCTTCCCTCGACTGCCTCCGAAGGTGGACAGTCGGGCAGCCCCTCAGGGGTGCTGAAAGGGTTTGTCAGAGAAAGATTCTCTGCTACCCTGATTTTGTGGACCCCCTCTGCCCCTCGGGCGGCGTCTATTATTGTTTCCTCCTCTGCCCCTGGAGGGAAACTCGCCACATGTGTCAGGCACGACTCCCTGGGGTTTCCGAAACCACATTTTTCCACTCTTCTGACCTTTAGGGTATGGTCTATAGGGAGTAGAAAAACGGACTCCCATGGCAGAGAGAGTCTTGCCTTCCTGCTCACACCTGGTAAGGGTATCCTTCGCCTGTGGTCCAAACAAAGCTGAACCGTCGAAGGGGGTATTGGTGAAGGACACCTTAAAGGGGTCAGCAAAGTTACATAACCGCATCCAGGCATGTCTTCTCAAAGCCACGCCTGTACCTGTGGCCCTACTCACCCCATCGGCTGCATAAGAAATGAGCCGCATGGAGGAGTTGACTATAGAGTTAAGGGTCGCCAGCTGGGAGTTAATCTTATCCTGAGACCCCGCAGCTGATGGATCCTGAAGGGTATCACCCAGTTCCTTGAAAAGATCCCTTTGAAGGCGGGTGAAATGGCACAGATAATTCAGCGACTGCTGAAGAAAACATCCGCTTTCCGTACCTGTCCATTGTCCTAGATTCTTTATTAGGTGGATGGACAGGCACCGAAGGGTCAGCCAGTTCCTTCTTAGTGGCTGCTGCCACCACCATGGCATCAACAGGGACACCTTTTGTCAGAAACTGCTTGTCAGATGGGGCTGTAATGAATTTAGTGGGCCTGCGGGGAGTTGGTTCCACTGTGTCCGGGGCTGTCCACGCCTTCCAAGCCACCACTTCCATGTGCGAGTCGAAAGGTGGAGAGGCGATAACCAAACACGTCCAGGTACACCGACTTGTCTTTGGAAGGGTTAAGGGCAGTCCAGTTCCCTCTCTGCCTAAGGATCTCAAGGATGTCTGAAAAAGAGACATCCTCAGAGGGGGACCTTGGGGACCCTTCCGAATCCTCCAGGTTGGTATCAGACGTGACTGACTCGGGGGAGTCAACATATTTCCTCTTACATTTTCTCTTCCGAGGGGCTCCTCTGAATGATCAGGGAAGGCCTCGGAAGAGGAAGATATGCCCAATGGTGCGACCTGGAGTGTCTGTTCTCCACGCTTGGGGTCAGGAGGGTGGACAGAGACCGATGCAAGCACCATGGGGGGAGGAGCCAAAGGGGCCAATCGTGGAGCCGACACAGGAGTCAGCACACTCCTCATGACCTCGAAGGCGCCCCTATCAGGCAGAGAAGAGGGTCCCCGCTCCGAAGAGATGTGAACTCCTCCCGGCACCGAGAGGGATGGCTCTGAGGCCAATGTCGGGGCCGAGCTCACCTGCGCCGAGGCCCCGAGACGGAGAAGGGGTTCGGACAAGGGTCCGATGCCACTCGCCCCCTCGGTGCCGATGAGGGAGTCTCGGCGCCCGGATCACTCCAAGGACAGCACCAATGAAGAGATCGGAGCCGACGAGGGAGCCAGAAGGTGTGGTATCGGCTCCGACGTTCCTACGATTCGAGCCCCAATGAGCTCCGGCTCTGAACATAGTGGTAGAGTCGGAGGAGGAACTGTTGAAGACACAGGGATAGCCACAGTCTGTTGAGAAGGGCTGGTCAACATATTGGCCAGGGCCTACGACTTAAGGAGCCTACTGACCACCCCCTCCAAGTCATGATCAGATAGCCTGGAGGTCCGAGAGGAGTGGGACCTATGGCTCCACTCCGATTGAAGCAATGGAGACCTCGGAGCTGAACGAACAGATTCTAAAGAGGGGGACCTTGAACGTTTTTGGCTCAGAGAAGGTTCCGACGCTAAGGTCGGAGCCGACTGAGGTCTCGAGATGTCGGTTCAAGTCGGAATCGACAAGGAGGCAGGAGCTCCACTCGGCGACAGCTCCGAACAGGGAGCCGATGGTTTGGCGGACTTTAAGGATTTTCCCGACGGAGGCTTAGCCGGGGATCCTTCTGGCTTAAGTAAGCCTCTCAATATGAGCCTGTTCCTACGCCTGCTCACTCTCTCGGGCTGAAAGCGTGGCAGACCAAGCAAGAGTCCTGAAGGTGTAGGGGACCCAAGCAATAAACACAAGAAGTGTGACCATCTGTCAGAGACATCTTCTGACAGCACGAGTCACACTTCTTGAAACCTGAAACTTTGGTATCTTTAGACATTTTAAAAAAGGGATACCAAAGGGAAAAGTTAACTAGTGCTTAATCAAGGTGCACACACACGCGCACTAGATAAATTAACAGTAATAATAACTATAAAACTATAGCCACACAACTACCTTACTACTAACAAATATATACATAAATATACAAGACAAAACTACAAAACTAACTAATTGTAGTTAACAAGGCCTAACACTACCCTAAAAGGGTGGGGGAGGGGAGAAACTCTCTAACAACAAAAAACGAGTTTCTAACTGGGATACCAAGAGGTACACAATCTAAGAAAGGATTATCTAAATATAAGAAAATATTAAAGGTAATAATAGAAGAAAAGATTTATACGACCTGGAGCCGGTAAAATCACAACCTCGTAGCTGAAGCGGCAAACGAGATCTGGGTATCTGACGCCTGAAGGCCGAGTTGGAGCCGAGGATCGGCTCCGAACCCATCCAGCAAGAATGAAGGCGAGATAGACAACTTAACATTATTAGATCCTTGATTACCAAGGTGAAAGTTAGATATTGCAGCTAACTGGATTCAAATGGTTGGGGCAGCTGCCCCCTCATTGAAAAGTTCTGTCAAAAATTCTAAAACAGAAGATACAGGAGCTAAATAGGGATCAATGTGGTTTTTCAATGCCCATATTGAGAATCTTTTCCATTTGTTAAGATATAACTTCCTAGTAGACGATTTGTGGAAGGATATCAGTACATGCTGAGCTGCAGCCGAAATATTCTGAAACTTGGCTATATTTGGGATTGGAGCAGTGAAGCTGTCAATTTGAGGGACTGAAGAGATGGATGATGGATGAAGAGCCCCCGATGAGTGAATCAGGAGGTCTGGAACTGGGTCCAAGATCCAAGGTTCTTCCAATAGATGAGTTCATAGGAATGGAAACCAAATCTGATGAGGCCAGTAGGGGGCTATGAGAATTATGGTCCTTTCCAGAACACTGGCTTTCTGTAAAACTTTGGGTATCAGAGGAAAGGGAAGAAAGGCATAAAGGAGGCCCGGGAGCCAATGGTGTACAAGCGCATCCCTTGGGGCGTCCCCCGGGTGGAGGATTAGGGCAAAATAGCTGCTGCATTTCGTGCTTGTGGGGGTGGCAAAGAGCTCACAGCAAGGCTACCCCATTTGTGGAATATCCTTTCCGCTACTTCTTTCTTCAGGGACCACTCGTGAGGCAATAGAATTGCCCTGCTCAGTTTGTCTGCTGTCATATTGGACCTCCCCGGGATGTGCATTGCTATCAGAAAGCGCTGGATAGAGGTTGTCCACTGCCATACTCTCAGGGCCTCTGGACATAGGTGGTAAGATTTGGTCCCTCCTTGTTTTTTGATGTACCAGACTACTGACATGTTGTCCAACTGGATTGCAATGACCCATAGAGGGAGAGAGTCTTGAAAGGACTGCAACGCTAGATGTACTGCTCTCATCTCAAGGATGTTGATATGCAGATTGGCCTCGTGTTGTGTCCATGTGCCTTGGGCTGTCCTTCCCTGATAATGCCCACCACCCTATCAGGGAAGCATCCATGGTCACTGTGGCAATCGGGGTTGGTAAAACAAAAGATCAGCCTAATGTTACCGAATGCGATGTTAGCCACCACTGTATGTCCTTTTTGCAGGTCTTCGTGATTATAATCTGATGAGACATTGGTAGATTTTGAAAAGACCACTGTGTGAAAAAGAGCCATTGAAGTATGCGCATGTGCATTCGACCTAGTGGAATTGCAATGACTGCTGCCGCCATTGTACCCAATAATTTGAGAACCAGAGATGCTGGGGCTTTTCTTCTTGAAAGAAGGGTTAGAACTTGCTGACAAAGAGCACAGACCCTTTCTGATGGATGTTTCACAGATATTGTGGTGGTGTCTAAGTTTGCTCCTATAAACACGGTATGCTGCGATGGTGATAAGGCAGACTTTTCTAAATTTATGGTAGTCCCTAGCTGACAGCACAGATTCATGGTCATGTCCCTCGCTTGTATGAGTTGCTGCCTGGTGGTGGTGTGTAGGAGCCAGTCATCTAGATATGGAAACACCTGGAATCCTAGGCATCTCAGGTGAGCCGTGACTACTGCTATACATTTGGTGAACACTCTTGGGGCTTTAGAGAGACCAAAGGGCAGAGCTCGAAATTGGTAGTGACTGGCTCCCAGCCAAAAGCGCATGTGATCTCTGGATGGTCTGGCCATTTTTATATGGTAGTACACATCCTGGAGATCTATCGAGCACATCCAATTGTCTTTCTCTAAAAAAAGGAGTATCGACTGCAGCATGACCATCCGGAACTTTGTCTTTTTTACAGATTTGCTCAGTCTGCTGAGATCCAAAATTGGTCTCCAGTCCCCTGTTTTCTTTGGAACTAAAAAGAACCTTGAGTAAGTTCCGGATCCTATCTGGTCTGCGGGGACCGGTTGGATGACTTTTTTTTCTAGCAACCTTTGGATTTCTATGGTTACTTGTTCCCTGTGACTGGGTGGGATGTCCAGGATTCTGTTTACAGGGGGGAGGGGTAAGAAAGGGAAGACAGTAACCTCTGGAAATGGTGCTTTGTACCCAGCTCTCTTTTGAAATTTTTAGCCAGACGTCTGGATACAAAGATAAGCATCCCCGGATGCCTCCAGCAGTGGACAGGCAGGCCTCCTCTCAGGAGCACTGGTAGGGCTTCCCAAAGAACTGATCTCTGTCACCCTTGTTCTGTGGACCCCCCATTATTGCCCCCTCCTCTGCCTCTGGAGGGGGGGTTCACCAAGAGTATCCTGAAAGGCTCGAGTTTTATGGAACCACATCTTTCCTCCTTTCTGACCTTTGGGGGTAAGGTCTGGTAGGTGTGTAAAAATGGACTCCGACAGCAGACAGACTCTTTCTGTCTTGTTCACTCCTGGTAAGCATTTCTTTTACTTTGGGTCCAAAAAGGGATGAGCCATCAAAAGGGGTGCTGATAAAGGATGATTTAAAGGGCTCCGCAAATGAACATAAGCGCATCCAGGAATGTCTCCTAAGAGCAATTCCTGAAGCCACTGCTCTACTCGATCCGTCAGCTGCATATGAAACCAGATGCATGGATGAGTTTACTATGGAATTAAGGGTACAGAGTTGGGAGAATACTTTGTCTGAGACCCCCACAGCTACTGAACCCTGAAGAGTATCTCCTAGCTCTTTAATGAGATCTCTTTGTAGCCTAGTGAAGTGCGTAAGATAATTCAGTGACCTAATGGCAAAAGCCGCTGAAGTAAGCGTGCGCTTCCCATATCTGTCCATGACCCTGGAATCTTTATTCGGGGGATGGACAGATGTCGAAGTTTCAGATAACTCCTTCTTGATGGCTGCCACCATCACCATGGCATCAACAGGGACTCCTTTAGTAAGAAAAGCCTTGCCCTGTGGTGAAGTAATAAACTTGTTGGGTCTCCTAGGAACAGGTTCCACTGTATCTGGAGACTCCCACGCCTTTCGACAGACTAGATCCATAAGTTCATCGAAAGGCGGAGTCACCCAAGTGGCGGAGGGCCGAGACCCGAAAGCCTTCAGGTAGACTGATTCATTATCAGTAGGGTTGATGGGTTGCCAGCCAACCCTATGTTTAAGGATCTCCAAGATATCTGCAAAAGAGATATCTTCAGAGTGTGACCATGGGGATCCTTCTGACTCATCTAAATCAGTGTCTGAAGTGACGGATTCCAGAAGGGAGTCCAGATGCTTCCTCTTGCATAGCCTCTTCGTAGGTAACTCCTCAGTGGGAACTTCTGGTGAGGTCTCGGAAGAGCAGGGCGGAAGTTGCCGGAACTGATGTAGTGGCTGACCGCGGAGACAATACTCTCCTCATGGCATCAAGGTACCACGGTCCCGATGTGAAGAAACTCTTGGATCTGAAGAAACAGTGGATTCCCTCGGCACCAAAAAAAGAAGTTATGTACTCACCATAACGTTCCATCTGAGTAGGTACTTCATTTGTCTGCAACCTGTGGGTATCGGATCCGACCTCGGATCCGAGCAGGCAGCTTTCCAAGCTACAAGATCCGAACTCCTAGCTCCTCCCCTACCCATAATTCCCTGCTATGTGCTGTATTACCTCAGATCGGTTTTTGCCCACTACAGAACTCCAAACCTCGATAGAGGGAACAACACTGGACCTACTCTCCTAACAGGAGAAAAACGTAGGTGACCAGAAGTCCCGACAAGGTTTGGGGGATGGCAGGGGGGGTCGGTTGCAGACGAATGAAGTACCTACTCAGATGGAACGTTATGGTGAGTACATAACTTCTTTATCTGCAGTAGTTACTTCATTTGCTCTGCAACCTGTGGGACAGAGTCCCCAGCTACCTAGGAAAAAACCTGGGTGGCCTTTACGGAAGGATATTCCGAAGCACCGCGGAGCCAAAGGAAGCCCTATCTCTCGATATGATATCCAGTTTATAATGAGAAATAAACGTATGAGAAGAGGACCAGGTAGCTGCTGAACATATGTCGTCCAAGGGAATCCTGGACCAGAAGGCTGCTGAGGTGGCCATAGACCTCGTAGAATGAGCGTGAATTCCAATAGGAGCCGGTTTGCCTGAAGATATGTACCCGTGAACTATGCACTGACAAATAAAATTTGCTACAGTCACTTTGGAAATGGCCTTACCCATGGCCGATTTAGCAAATGACACAAACAACTGGTCCGACTTGCGAAAATCTTTAGTCCTGTGCAATTAAAAACGTAGTTGTCTGTGTACATCCAGTTTATGCAGTTTGTATTCCCCTCTATTCTGAAAATTTGGGAAGAACACGGGTAAATTTATTGACTGATTGATATTTGACTCGAAGCCACCTTAGGTAAGAATGACGGATTAGTCCTGAGGAACACTCTATCCTTGTGAAAAATGAGATAAGGATGTTTCATACACAATGCTTGAAGTTCCGAAACTCTTCTGGCCGAAGTAATGGCCACTAAAAAAGCCATTTTTCAAGACAAGAATTTTAACGGTACCGAAGCCACGGGCTCAAAGGGTGGGCCTGTTAGGGCTTGTAAGACTAAGGTCAAATCCCACGGGGGCACTGCCACTTTCACAGGAGGCTTCAAAAGGAAAATGCCCCGCAAGAAAGTTTTGCATAATTTTGTAGAAGCCAAGGATCCTAATCCATCTCCCACATGGAAATGGGGGAGATGGCTGCTAGCTGCACCTTAACTGTAGAAGCACTTGCTCCCTGTCTAAAAATCAGCGACAGGAAGTCTAGAATAGTCGGAACAGGAACTGTAAATGGATCCAGGCCCCTGTCTTTAGCCCAGATGGACAAACGTTTCCATTTGCTGTTGTAAATTTTCCTAGTAGCAAGTTTATGAGCCGTGACTAGAATGGCCTTCACAGGAGATGAGATACCGGGAGTCCTTGCCATCAGTGGAACTGGATCAACCAATCCGCAAGCTTGAGGTTCACCAGGTTTGGGGTTTGGAATCCTGCCGGATGTGAAATCAGGTCTGGAATGGGATCCAGTATCCATGGAGGAGTCACACTGCGTGACCGCAGGTAAGGGAACCAGACCTGGCGAGGCCAGAATGGGGCTATGAGGATAACACTGCTCTCCAACCGATGGGCTTTTTGTATGAACTTCGTCATAAGTGGAAGGGGGGGATAAGCATAAAGTAGACCGGGAGGCCAAGCATGGACTAGAACGTCTCTGGGATTCTCTCCTTCGGGGGGAAGTATTGCGAAGTACTCGCTGCATTTTGTGTTTAATGGAGAAGCAAAGAGATCGCAGCGAGGCCAACCCCATTTGCAGAAGATCTGCTTCGCAACTGATGGATTGAGAGACCACTCGTACGGAGTGAGATTCACTCAACTCAGTTTGTCCGCTAATATGTTGGACCGTCCCGGAAAGTGCGTTGCTACCAGAAAATGGTTGGTGGATATCACCCATTCCCAAACTCTCATAGCCTCTCGACAAAGAGGGTAAGACTTGGTTCCTCCTTGTTTGTTTATGTACCAGACTACTGACATGTTGTCCGTCTGGATTGCAACAGTCCCCAGAGGTAGAAGGTCGTGGAGAGCTTGCAACGCTAGAAGCACCGCCCTCATCTCTAAGACACTGATGTGCAAAGCGGTCTCTAGGGGAGTCCACGTGCCTTGGACGGTTCTGCCCGAACAATGCCCCCCCCACCCGAGGCGAGAAGCATCCATGGTCAGCGTGGCTTGGGGGGGGGGACGACAAAGGGTCTCCCTTCCTTCAGTTCTGGAGTGTGGAGCCACCAAAGAAGGGAGTCCTTGCAAACTCTGCTCAGTGGAATCGGAGTGCTCAACGGATGGAGTAGTAGAGACCACTGAACTTGAAGGGTCCACTGCAGAACCTTCATCCGCAGACGAGCGTGGAGGGAGAGACCGATCACTGCTGCCATAGATCCTAGTGCCCTCAGGACTAATTCCGCCGCCGGCGCCGGACTCTGAAGAAGGGTTAATACCTGAAATGACAAGCTGCTCAGCCTGTCCGCAGTTAGCATAGCACGAGAAATGCGGGTATCTAACTTGGCCCCTATGAACTCCAGGACTTGCACGGGGCAAAGAAAGGACTTCTGTAGGTTCACTGAGATGCCTAAGCTCTGGACAAGGGTCAGAGCATAATCTCTTGCCACGCAGAGTTGATGCCTGTTGGTGGTGGTAAGGAGCCAGTCGTCTAGGTACGGAAAGACCTGAATGCCCTGAAGTCTCAGGTGGACTGCAACCACTGCCATAACTTTGGTGAACACCCTGGGGGCTGAGGTGAGGCCGAACAGAAGAACCCTGAACTGATAATGACTGGCTCCCAGCCGGAAGCGGAGAAACCTTCTGGATCGTCTGTCCATCAATATGTGGTAGTACGCATCCTTGAGGTCTATAGAGCACATCCAGTCATTCTGCCGCAGGAGGGGTAGAATTGATTGGAGGGTGACCATCCGGAATTTTTCCTTGGGAATGAACAGGTTCAAAGCGGAAAGGTCTAGTATGGGTCTTAGGTCCCCCGTCTTTTTTGACACCAAAAAGAACCTGGAGTAATAGCCCAATCCGGACTGGTCTGGGGGGACGGGCTGGATGGCTCTTTTTTCTAGCAACTTCAGGACCTCTGAAGCCGCTGCCTCCCTCTGATCGGGTGGAACATCGGGGAGGCGTCTGGTCTTGGGGGGTGGGTTTATGAAGGGGATGGAATAACCTCTGGATATGATACGGAGCACCCATCGATCTGTCGTAATGGACTCCCAATTTGACAGATGCTCCGACAACCGCCCCCCGACTGCCTCTAGAGAGGGACAGACGGGTAAGCCCTCAGGGCTGCTGCGCGGGTCTGTCCGAGAAAGGTTCCCTCGACCCGAAGTTAAGCTGTCCCCCTCTGCCTCTGGGCCGGCGTCCACCTTGTCCTCCTCTGCCTCTAGAGGACGAGGGGTCCAAAGCTGGATGGGATTGCTGAGACTTACGGAACTACAGCTTCTTTTGTCCCCTCTGATTCCTTGAAAAGGATCGTTGGGGATTAGAGAAGCGGACTCCGACGGCAGACAGCGTCTTCCCGTCCTTCTCGCTTTGGACCAACGTCTCGCGAACGGTCTAGCTGAAGAGCAAAGACCCGTCAAAGGGCGCATTCGCGAAGGACGCCTTGAAGGGGTCCGCGAAATTGCAAAGACGGAGCCAGGAGTGACGTCGCAAGATGACCCCGGCTCCGCTGGCCCTAGCGGCTCCCTCCGTAGCATGGGAGAGTAGCCGCATGGACGTGTTAGAAATGGATTTCAGAGTGGCCATACGAGTCGAGAAACCTTTCTTGTCCTCGACCGACATGGACTCCCGGGGGGGCTGCTGCGTATTCTTTAATCAAGTCTCGCTGTAGCCTAATGGTATGTGCCATATAGTTCAGCACCCTTATCGAAAAGGGCGCTGAAGCAAACATCCGCTTCCCAATGCGGTCCAGCGCTCGAGATTCCTTATCCTGTGGGTGAACTGAAGAACTCTCCTGCGTGAGTTCCCTCTTGGTGGTGGCCGCCACCAACATGGCATCCACGGGAGATCCCTTGGCCCAAGACTGTCTATCCACTGGGGGACTAAGGATCTTGTCGGGTCTTTTCGGGATAGGCTCCACTGTGTCGAGCTCCTTCCACGCCCTGGTACTAATTAGGTCTACCAGGGTGTCAGCCGGAGGGGACACCCAGGAGGTAGAAGGGCCTGCCTCAAACGCCTCCAGAACACAGATTCATCCACGGAAGGTTTTTGGGCAGACCACCCCCCCTCTAATACGCAACATTTCCATGATGTCTCCAAAGGAGACATCCTCGGGGGGTGACCTTGGGGAACCTTCCCCATCATCTAAATCCGTGTCGGTGGTGATGGACTCAGGGGAGTCCAGGTGCCTCCTCTTGCACCAACGTTTATGAGGGACCTCCTCGGTGGGACTATCTGAAGAGGGCTCATCAACAGGGCCCTGTTCCTCCAAGGGAACCAACTGGAGGGCTTGAGCAGGCTGTTCCGATGGTCGGATGATGGAGGATAGACCCACTGCAGCGGGGGTACGGGAGGATCTGAAGCCCGAACCGGGGACCTGGAGGTCCTCGACAGTACCCTCTCCACTACCTCAAAAGCCGAAGGAGAACTACTCTCGCCAGGCTCTGAGAGCAAACTCCTTGGCTCCAAGGTAGGGATCAGGGTCGGAGCCGATGCAGCCGGAGCCGAGAGAAAGGTGTGCTCCGAACCCAACGGAGCCGAAGACACACCAGCTCCCCCTGATCCGACGCTCAGCCCTCGGCCCAGAGAGCTCGGATCCGACAAACTCGAAGGCACAGTCGGCATCGAAGTGACCGGAGCTACTGGCGCCGACGAATCCCCGGCTCTGAAAGGGCCTGGATCCGATGACTCTGAGACCCGAAAGCGGGTCGGAGAAGGAGTGATTGGAGCAAACATGGGGGCTGCACTCCCCCCCAGAGGGGGGGGAGGCAACAGCACCCCCTTCTGCATCTGGGTCTGGATGAATCGGCGCATCATCCGATCCATGTCCGCTTCGGTGAGGCCTCTGGTGGACCTTGAAGAAGTCATCGAGGCGGGCCGGGAGGGCCGCCTCGACGACCTCGAGGGAGACCAATACTCCTCCTCCGGCTCCAGCGAAAAGCAAGGGGAACGGAGCCGAGAGGGGGAGGATCCGGAGACCCTCGAGGGAGACTTAGCCAGCTTAGATGGCGGGGCTGAGGGTTGAGTCTCAGCCCGCCTTTTGTGAGACCCATGTCCCTTGTCCTTGTGCCTCTTCTCCTTAGAAGAAGAGGTACCAGAGTCCCCCGAACTCAAAACCAAAGAGGGAGTTTGAGTCCCAGGTTGAGTCGGGGGCACAGAAGGCACGGGGGCTGCCGAGGCAGCCTGCGCCTGAGAGGGAGAGGAAGAAGAAGCCGATTCCTGAGGCAACAAGCCCGCCAGGATCAGCTTGTTCTTCCTGTCCCTGAGAGCTCGAGGGTTAAAGGCCGCACAGATTGTGCAGGCCATGATAAGTGGGCCGCCCCCAAGCATAAAACGCACTGAGTGTGGCCATCCGCCGGTGAAAGTTTATGGCCACACTCAGTACATTTTGAGAAAACTGCTTTAGGCCTTCCACCATGACACCACTCACACAAAACACACCCAAACACTAATGGGGGGGAGGGTGATACACGGGAAACTACAATTAACTAGTTAGAGATAAACAAAAAATATATTCTAACTACACCAGGGAACTACACACTCTCTCAACAAGAAAAATAAAATAAGAAATTTTATCCCAAAAAATCACAAAAAAGCTTCGATCTCACCAATAGCCAAGGAGCTCTTCAAAGGTAGCTGCTTCAGCCGCGGCAAAAAACGATCTGAGGAAATACAGCACATAGCAGGGGATTATGGGTATGGGGAGGAGCTAGGAGCTCGAATCTTGTAGCTTGGAAAGCTGCCGGCTCAGATCCGAGGTCGGATCCGATACCCACAGGTTGCAGAGCAAATGAAGTAACTACTTCAGATCAGTGGGCTCCGAGCCAGAGGTAAGCGCCAAACTCATCTGCACCGAAGCCCCAAGAGGCAAAGTCGGACCCAAAATATCAGTTTGACTATCCTACCTGGACACAACCGGCGAGTCTCTGCCCATAGACTCCTCGGTCGGCACCGAAGTAGTCTGAGATATCGGATACAAAAGTCCTGGAGCAGGCATCAGTACCAATGGCTTCACTATCATCAGCTCTGAGCACTCCGGCTCTGAAACCTCAAATTGGATCGGAGGAGGAATAGAAGTAGCGGGGGGGGGGTTCGGTTCCGAGGCTCGAGGGATCAGAGCCGACAAAGGTTTGGCTAACGCCGGTGTCTGAAGTAGCTTCTGCACCACACGATCCACGTCCATGTCAGCAAGCTCCTTCAGGACCAAGAAGATGGGGCCGATGATGCTACAGATTGTAGTACTGGTGATTTTAATATTCATAGGTTCATAGGTTAGTACTCTACTACTGCCCCTGCGGAAATATTTTAAGCCTAGCCAATTAATTATTGTGAGACTCAAACCTGCACCTGTGTTTTGTAGGCAAACACACCTACCATTAGGCCACCTCCTCCCTCCTCCGTCCCCCAGTATTGGAGTTACCGGTTCCAATACTGGGGACCGGCTCCTTACAGTGACAACTGTCAGCTCTGAGGTTAGTGGCACCAAAGTTGTTTGTCAGACTTACATGTACTGGGAGATTTTGCTGGCTCCGAAGACCCAGTAGTAGAAGACTTTCTTGAGGATTTGGAATGACTGGACTGACCTTCATCCAATTTTTCCTGAAAGGAGGACTTTATTAAACCTCTAACCACTAGTTTGTTCCTTCTCTCATACAAAACACGTGAACTAAATGAGTGGCAGATGGAATAAGTCTCCTGAAGGTGCAACACACCCAAACAATAGACACACTCCGTGTGCCCATCTGTATTGGACATTTTCTGTCCACACTTAGGACATTTCTTAAATCTTGACTTGGACTGTTTAGCCTCTTTATCCTTGTCCTATGACATTTTAATGGCAACACACTCTCCTATACAGCAACACACAGAAAGCTCTCAAAACAACAATGAGCTTCAGCCAAATGAAAATTAGCCTTCTAATTCAAACAGGCTAATGAACCAAAAAACGTATATATCTAACTATATATAAGCTAACACACTCTAAGAAAAAGATATATATATTTTCACACTCGGATAAATCCATAACAAACCACACAGCTAAGTCAAATAGGCTAGCTAAACAAATAACTATTTGTATATATTTTTAAACTGTCACACAAAATATATATATATATATATATATATATATATATATATATATATATATATATATTCTCACACGAGGTTATCAGACTAACAGCTAAGGGAATAGGGAGGTTTACAAGACCTGAAAAGAAAAAAACGGCTACAAGGAAATAGGGAAGAAAGATACCTAAAGAGTATATAAGTATTAGCAATAACGCAAATTACAACAAGTTAACAAAATCCAAACAGAATATATACGAGCTAAATATTTGAAAAAAAATTTGAAATTCACTGGCCTGAGCTGGTGAATCACTCCCGATCCGTTGCAGTGGCAAACGAGGTCTGGGGGAAGCACCAGTGCATCATGGGATATGGAGTAGGCCTCGAGCTGGTTGAAGACCTCGAGCTTTTGCATTAGGCCACGTCAGAGCTGAGAATCAGCTCCGAACCCATCAGTAAGAATGAAAAGCGAGATAGAACAACTTCACATTTAAGATTCCAATGAGGGGTCCACCAGTTTTCCTGGAGGCCTCTATGAAAAATCCCTTTCAAAAACATTTTCACATGAATATGCACTGGAAGAGGATGATTCATGAAAGATATGTTGAAATGAAACTTGATGGAGGAATAAGAAAGACAATACGATAATACTTAACTTACACAAATATGTAAAACTTGAGGACAACTACCACTGAATGAATGCTGGTTATATTGTTGGCACCAATTAGAAAATATTTTCCGTTTGCAAACATATAATTTTCTAGTAGTAGATTTTCTTGCCTCCATTAGTACCTACTGCACATACTCGGTAAATGGGTGACTAAAGGGAATTAAGACTATCATAGAGGTAGGGAGCTGACATTGATTGGGGTCAGGGTGTCAAACACCACTGAGCTTGTGCAACTAGATCCATTCTTTGATGAAGCTTGTGGTAACTGATGCTGTCTTTCATAAAAGGGAGAAACAATAGTTATGTACTCACCATAACAATGCACCTGTCTTGTCCATTTTAATTCCTCTTCATCTGATGGGTCTCGGATCTGTCTTGGCCACTTTTACCAGATTCACGGAGCCAACTCTCAAGCTCTTCCCTTTATCCATAATGCCCTATAGTCCTAGCATACCTCAAATCATGTTTGCTGTCCTAAATAATATATGCATGAAACCAAACTGATACAAAAAGGACAGCAGAGGCATAGAAAATGAGGCTGGAGCTCAAACAGGGAGCAATCAGCTTCTCAAAGGAACATCCCTTAAGTCTCACCAGAAGAAAGGGAAGGGGAATGGAGGGTGGGAAGTTGACAAAGAATGAAAATGAACAACACAGATGCATCATTATGATGAGTACGCAAGTTTTGTATCTGATGTTGTCATTTTCATTCATTCCTCAACTGATGGGACAGAGTTCCCAGCTAGGTAAACAATAGGTGGTTCTCATGGAATGATATTCTGGAGTACAGTGGAACCAAATGCTGCCTTATTCCTGGAAAGCAAATCTAACTTCTAATGAGCAATAAAAGTATGAGCATTGCACCATGTGGCAGTGGCGCAAACATCATCTATAGACATTTTTGACTAAAACGCAGTTGAAGTGACTGCATACCTTGTAGAATGTGTTTTGGGTTGCTTAGGCAAAGATAACCCTCTTTCTTTGTAAACAAAGGCTATACAATCAGTCAGCCATTTAGCCTGAGTCACTTTAGACACTGTTTTTCACAGTTTGTTACTGGAAAAAGATAGAAATATTTGGACAGTTTTCCTGAAATTTTTGATCTGTGAAGATAAAATGTAAGTTGCCAGTGCATGTCCAAAAGATGTGGCATGTACTCATCCTTATTTGAAATTTTTGGGAAGAATACAGGTAGACTGATAATCTGATTAAAGTTGGATTCAGAAGCCACCTTAAGTGAAAAAGATGGGTTCATGTCAAGGGAAACCCTAGCCTCATTAAAAATTAAATTGGGGAGATCTGAAGAAAGGGTGTTGACCAGAGATATCATTTTTCAGGATAAGAATTTAAGGTCCGTCTTTGCCAATGGTTCAAATGCAGATTGAGTCAGAGCTTGTAGCATGATAGTCAAATCCCACAGAGGAGTAGGATCTCTGAATGGAGGCCTGAGTAGAAAGGTGCCTTTAAGAAAAGCTTTGCACAACTTTGAAGAAGTCAAAGAAGAGTGATTTTCACCTGAATGAAAATTAGAAATAGCTGCCAACTGAACCTTGATAGTCAAATAACTCACCCCACTGTCAACAATGGAGGCTAGAAATTCAAGAACTATGGAGATTGGAGCAGAAAAAGGATCCAGGTCACTCTGGAGGGCCGCGATAGAAAATTTCTTTCATTTACTTTTGTAAATTTTCCTACTAGAGACCATTTGAGAAGATAAGAGAGTACAGCAGACTGAGGAAGAAAGCCTAGACTGTCTAGCCATCACTGAAACCATGCAATCAACCTGAGTCTGTTGATATCTAGATGTTTCATTCCTGATGGCTGAGAGAGGAGGTCTGCATTTGGGTCCAGTATCAAAGGTGGATACAGGAGATGAGGCCATAGTAAGGGAAACCAAACTTGATAAAGCCAAAAAGGTGCAGTGAGGATAACCGTGCTCATCAACCGGAATGCTTTCTGTAGAAATTTGGGGATTAGAGGTAATGGAGGATAAGCATAGAGGAGACCAGAGTTACATCTCTCAGTGACTCCCCCAGTGGTGGACTCAAAGCGAAGATTATACTGCACTTGTAGTTCTGGGGAGAAGAGAAAAGATCACAGCATAAATCGCCCCTTAACAGAAAATGCCTCTGCATCCTTAACACAGAGACCACTTGTGAGCCATCAAAATGGACCTGCTTAGTTTGTCTGCAAATGCTTTGGCTTTTCCCAGTATGTGCGTTGCTATGAGAAAGTAACTGGAAGAGATTGCCAACTGCCACAGTCTCACTGCCTCTCAACACAGAACATAAGATCTGGTTCATTTGTTGATGTACCAGACCATAGACATACTGTCAGCTTAAATCACCTACATCCCAAAGGGGAAAGCAGCTTAAAAGGCCTGCACTGCTTGGAAGACTGTTCTAATTTCCAGGACAATGATGTGCAAATCGGCTTCTTCTAGGGGCCATGTATCTTACACTATCCTTCCCAAGAAATGCCCCCTCACCCAATTTGGGAGGCTTCCACGGTCACTGTGGCTAATGGTAGAGGGAGAAAAAATGGACGGCCCTATACATCTTCATTTGAACAAACCTAACAAAGCAGGTGTTCCTTTCAAACGTGTGATCCTGACTGGAGTGTACAAATGCTGCTGAAGAACAGACCCACTGTACTGAAAGAATCCACTGCAGAATCCACATAAATCTGGCTAATGGAACCACAGTTATTACTGCTGCCATGGATCCTAAAGCTTGCAAGGCTAATCATGCTGGAGGAGAAGAATGTGAGATCACTTGCATGATATGGTATCTGAGAGTTTGTACTCTTGTAGGAGGAGTGACTCTATCTGATTGACCATGTCTAGATGGACACCTATGAACTCCAGATGCTATATAGGTGAGAGTTGTAACTTGTTAAAGTTGACTATGATGCCCAGATGGTGGCATAACTGGAGCAAGAATCCTCTTGCCTGTATAAGTAGCTACCTAGTTGGAGCAGTCAGGAGCCAGTCATCAAGATACAGAAATACCTGGAATCCCAGCAGTCTCAAGTAAGCTGCTACCACCAGCATGAATTTGCTGAACACCCTGGGGACTGTGGTGAGGCCAAAAAGCAGTGCTCTGAATTGATAAGGACTGGCTCCCCTGCCAAAAGCATAGATATCTTCTGGAGTGTCTGTTTATTTTGATGTGATAGTACGCATCCTACAGATCTGTTGAGCACATCTAAATATACTTTCGAAGCAGGGGTAAAATGAACTGAACCATAACCATCTGGAGCTTTAAATACTTCACACAGAGGTTTAGCTGAGATCCAGGATGGGTCTCAAGTCCCATCTTTTTTTTGGCACTAAAAAGAATCTTGAGGAGGTTCCAGATCTTAACTTGTCTGGGGACTTTCTTGATGACTCTTTTTTTTCTAGCAGCTTTTATATTTCCAAGGCTGATATCTTCCTCTGACTGGGTGGAACATCAGGAATCTTTTTGATTTTTATGGGAAGATTTAGGAAAATAGTGTGAACTGACCTCTGGATATAATCTTCTGCATCCAAGTATCTGTTGTCATGGATGCCCAGACTTCCGGGTGCAGAGACAATGTCCCCTGACTGCCTACAGAGTACAGCAGCCAGGCAAACTTTCAGGAGTGCTGGTAAAGTTTATCTGAGAATGTATCCCTGAAACTTTGGTCCTGGGGGCCACCTCTGCTGCAAGGGTGGCATCTTCCATTAGATTCCCCCCTCTGCCCTTGGTAGAACTGTCTACTCATCAGTCCTGGAAAGGCTTTTCGGACTTATGAAGCCACATCTTCATACCTCCTTGTTGATTCCGAGAGAAGGATCTCTGAGAGGTAGAAAGACAGATCCCAATGGCAGACAAGGTCATTCCATCTTGCTCACTCCTGGAGAGCATTTCCTTCACTTTGGGGTTGAATAAGGATGATCCATTAAACGGAGCACTGATGATCGAAGACTTTAAGGGCACCCCAAAATCGCACAGCTGTATCTAGGCATGTGTCTTAATGGCTATGCCCAAGCCCAGTAACCTTGAAGTACCCTAAATAGGGTGAAATAGCCTCATGGATGCATTGGAAATGGACTGAAGGGTAGCCAGTTGTGAAGAATCTTTCTTTTGGTCTTCCATAGACATGGACCTAGAAAGAGATTTGGAGAGGTCTTTGGTCAAATCTCTTTGTAACCTGGTAAAGTGCACCAGATAATTTGCTGATGCAGGGGAAAGGTCACTAAGGCATAAATGCTCTTGCCAAATCTGTCCATGGACCTAGACTCCCTGTTAGTGGGATGGACAAATGAGCTCTGCTCCGCAAGCTCTTTTTTAGTGGTTTCCACCATAACCATGTCATCTACAGGGACTCCCTTGCTCCAGTGGGCTCTGTCCTTCAGAGGAGCTAAGAATTTATCTGGTCACTTTGGGACAGGTTCTGTGGTATCCAGCACCTTCTATGCATGGGGGTGAGACTAGGTCTGTCAACTCATCAGCAGGTGATACCACCCACGATGTAGCTGTGCCAGACCCAAAAGCCTCCATTTTGCTTGAGAAGTTCCAGAATCTCTCCAAAGGAGACATCAGGTGGAGATCTGGAGGATCCCCTCCCCTTCATCAAAGTCGGTATCCTTGGTGAAAGATTCCTGTGGGGAATCTAGGTGTCTCCTTTTACAAGTTCTTTTCCTAGAGACCTCATCAGTGGGATGGTTTGCTGAGGTACTGGAAGTGATCAGAGAGTCCTGAGGAAGGACTGATTGAAGGCTTGATTGGGTTGGCTGTCCTAGTTCTATAGATCTGAGAGGCTTAGAGCTCAAATATGATGGTGGAACACAAGTGGGATCGAGAGACCCATTTCAGTAAAAAAAATGCCCTCCCAACTACCACAAAGGCAGAAAGTCCAGGGGAAACAGCAGCCAGCTGTACAGGAGCTGAAGCAATCTGTGTTGTTTAACCCTGAATCCCCAAAGACCCCTGTCTCAAGGAGGGAGTCTGGCCTGAGCTGTCCAATGCAAATGATCCAAGAAGTAAGGATGGCTCTGACAGCTTTGGAGTCAACACAAACCCACCGGAGCCGGCTATGACGCTTCGGCTCTCAAAGTCATCCTGCTCAAAAAGTTTCGGAACTGGGTGACTTAGGAACATGGTCTGACAGGAAGAATGACCTGTGTTCAGATTTGACGAGGACACTCAAAGATCTCAGATCTCAGGGCTCTGAATCCACAGGTCTGTTGGGAGAAAGAGATATCACTTGAGGCTGGGTGGAAGGCAGGCTCACCGGTCCAATGGTAGATGGAGCAGGGATCACCCTATCTGGTTCTGAGCTCTGAGGAACTTCCTCATCATTCTATTCATCTCTGTTTTGGTAAGCTCCTGGAGGACCTAAGGGGGGAGCTGGTTGAAGGTGGTCTGGACAGTCTCCTTGGTATTTCCTGTAGGAAAGGGGAATGGTGTTGGGAGATACTGGTTCTGGAGTGAAGTGTGGAGACCGGATCTGAGGCAGCTTAGCCTTGGATGAGCTAGGATCCGAGGAGGTTGGATCAGACTGCTTTGATATTTTGGTAAGAGGTTCAACTGTCGGTGCCGATCTGGGAGAAAAGTTGGGGGACCACTTCCTTGAGTCTTTTGTTTCAGAGCCGAGTCAGGCCTCCCTTTATCAGACTTCTTATTAGGGATTTGGACCCTATCAGATAAGGAAGAAAGCAACAGACCCCTCAAAACTAGTGTATTTCTTCTATCACTCAATGCCCTATAATAAATCACACACAAGTAAGACATTGGGTGTCAAATAGGCAGTGCCCAGGCAGTATATGCACTCCCTCTGGGCATCAGAATTGGGGATCTTATACACACAAAGTGCAATTTTGAAACCTGTAGGCTTGTCGGACATCTTGCTGACTCAGAGAAAAGAAAAGTATTTTTTTTTAATAACTACAAAGGTTAATGTACCAACAATGATACTGAAAAATACCCTGTATGAGGTAGGAAAAGGAAGCAGGGGAGGAGGAAAGGGTACCAGCAATAGTACTTAAAGACTACATTTTAACAGATAGGAAGGTCGAAAAGAAAAGGGGTATGCTAACACAGAGAATCCCTAAAACTATAAGAAAAAAATTATGGGAGGAAGAGTGATAAAGATCAATAGAATAAATTAAAGAAAAAAATTCACAGTATATTATGAAAAAACCTAGTTTCCACCGTGAAGCTGGACACCAGAAGATCTACATCTAAACAATATGGTGACAAATGATATCTGGGGTATACTAGGATGATAGGGCATTATGAGTAAAGGGAGGAACTCAAGAGCTGGATCAATGAAAATGGCAAAAGAGACTGAGCTAGATCCGAGGTTGGATCTGACACCCATCAGTTGAGGAATGAAAATGACAGCATCAGCTCTACTGTTGCTTAGGCCAGAAGGCAGTCACTAGAATGATCTTGAGGATTCCTTTTTAATCTTCAGAATTAACCTGGATATCAGTAGAAAGGATGGAAAAGCATACAGGAACATTCTGGTCCAAGGAAAGGAAAGCCATATACCTTCCTTGCTTTCTTACTTGCAGGCCTGGAGCAGACGCTTGCCAGCTGACTGTTCAGACAGGAGGCAAATAAGTCTGCTTGAGGAACTCCTCACAGATGAGTCAAATCTTGGAAGATCACTTGATCTAGTTTCCATTCATGAGGGTCTTCACTTGTCCGGCTCAGCTTGTGTGCTACATAGTTTTACTTTGGCAGAATACAGAATAAGTCCAGAGTAAAATTATGCTGTGAAGTTACATCCCAAGTTAACATGGTTAGTCTGCAAACGGGGTACGATCTGGTTTCACCTTCCTTGGTGATGTACCAAATGACTGTAGTACTTCTGTAACAACTCAAAAAAGTCCTGGGGACCAAAGATGATTCAGAAAGTTGACTGCCTTGATCAGAGCAAGCATATTTTTAATATTTATGTTTCTGTGTCTGTTTTAGTGTCCCACACACCTTTCACTTTTATCCCTCCTGAAATGCTCCTCAAGCAAAGGCTGAGCCATCCATGGTGACTGACTGCTTTGGGTGCAGGGAAGAAGAAGGGGGGACCTGGATTTAGGGACATCTTCTGTCTCCACAAAGTGATTTCTCTTCTAATAATCCCCAGAACTGGGATTTGAAAAGATGAAGAATGGTGGCGCTGGAACCAATCGGACTTCAGACACCACTGTATCTTTCTCAAGTGGAGTCTCATGAGAATCACATATGCCATGAGACACAAAATCCTGAGGTATTCGTCACAGTGACCAAAGTTTGAGTGAAACCCTTAGGAAAAGCTCTATATCTAGATCTATTTTTCCTGGGGAAGAAAAGGTCTTTGAACTGAGGTGTCTAGCTGTCACATCAGGAACACAATCCTATGTTATGAAGTCAAAAAAGACTTTTGGATGCTCTCCTGGAATCCAAGCTTGTGTGAGATTTCTGACATTTTGAAAAAGACTCTGCAAAGGTAAGCAAGTAGTCTAAAAATGGAAAAATGTGGACACTCTGCAGCATGCAGTGAGCTATATCTAGAGCCAGACACTTTGTGAACATTTCTGGAACAGTGGATAGTCCAAAGGGTAAGGTACAGAACTGATAATGTGATGCAGACACACAGAACCATAAAAAACACCTACGTCTGAATGAGCAGGGATGTGATGATAAGAAACTTTTAAATCTAGTGTTACCAGGAAACTTAAACGAGGAAGAAGAGGTTAAAGGTTGTGAAATGACAGGATTCTGAACTTGGGCAATATCCCATACAGCTTTAGAAAGAAATATCCAGAACATGTCTTCAAGCATCTTCTTTCTCTGGCATTAAAAACACCCTTAAATAAAAACATTTCCCTACCTAGGAAAATGGAACTGGTTCTATCATTCCCTGGGACAGCATGTGATGAAGGATGGGGGAGAAATAAAGGAGTCTCGTCAGGTAAAAGAGGAATTACTCCTGAAAGGAAGGATTTCCTCCCACTGCCATCGGTAATCTTGACAAATGATCTTCAGAACCCTTTTGTCTGGGACTATCTATTGCCAAAGAGAAAAGTGGAGAGTCAGACTTTCTGGAAAGGAAAAGAGGAGGGGGGGACAAGGTCCCTTAAACAGTCATCATGATTTGTTGGACTGTCCTTGATTTTTTTTTTTTTTATGTGAAGAGGTCCTGAATTATTTTTGGAACACTCCATTTATTTTAAATGTCTGTTCACCAGCTTTTTACTGAGACTGTCCATTTTATTTTATTTTATTGCCAAAATTGGATGAGAGATTAGAGAATCTCTTAGAAAATCTGGAAAAGGAGGGCTGAAAAATCTTTTCCGTGCATCAGCTTACCTCTTCCATCACACTTTTTGATAATTTCTGCAGCACAGAATCAGAAAAGTACAGTCGTGTACACTTACCATAAATGTAGATGTTCGAGTGTATTCACTGTTGCAGTCATCACACTTGGGTTATCCTGCCAGGGGTAGCCCTCAGTCGGCCTGAATACCAGAGGCTAAGTATTTCTGCGTCGGTTGCTGTCACTCCAGGACTGACGTCAGGTCGTCAGTGGTATAAAATCAGGCAGCTGACGCCATTACATCTGTTTTTCTTGCCCCAACTGTCAGGAGCCCCCAAATAGGGAGCTAGGTTATGGTGGAAGAACACCACCAGTAGTAAGTAAATACCAGAGAGAGAGAGACAAGGGGGATGGAGGGTGGGAAAAGTACAGTTGTGTACACTTACCATAAATGTAGATGTTCGAGTGTATTCACTGTTTCAGTCATTACATTTGGGTAATCTGCTGGCAGGTTGCCCACAGTCGGCCTGATTAACAAAGTCTTGGGTCCTGCGTCGGTTGCTGTCCCTTCTTCCATGACTGATGTAATGGCATCGGCTGCATGTTTTATACCCCCGACGGCATTACATCAGTTTTTCTTGCCCCAGATGTCAGGTGCCCCCAAATGGGGAACCAAATATTTAAGTAATTAAAAACACAAAAACATATATCTCCAAACTAAAGCAAATACACCAAAAAGGCTTTTAAGCATAGTAAAGGAAAGTATAAAAGAGAAAAATCAGGGGGTTGGAGGGAGGGTAACCAGGACTGCAACAGTGAATACACTCGAACATCTACATTTATGGTAAGTGTACACAACTGTACTATGTTCTTCGTGTTTCACTGTTGCAGTCATTACATTTAGGTAGATTCCCAAAACTATGGTTGGGAGGATGGATTTATACAGCATTAGGACCAGCTATAAGGCCCTGCAAGACAGCAGTGGCAAAGCTGGCTCTGGATTTAGAGAAGAAAGGTAAATGGTAATGTTTGGTGAACGTATGAAATGAGTTCCAGGTAGCAGCTTCTAGAATGTCTCTGGTAGGAACACCTTTGAGAAAGGCTGTAGAAGTAGATGCAGCCCTGGTGGAATGAGATCTGATCCCCTGGGGGACAGTTTTACCATGGTGCATATAGCAGAAACAAATACAATGGCTTATCCATTTGGAAATAGTCTGCTTTGAAATAGCCTTTCCCTCTGCCCCTGTAGCAAATGCCACCAGTAGTTGATCAGATTTTCTTAGATATTTTGTCCTGTTTAAGTAAAATCTAAGCTGTCTGTGTACATCCAATGAATGCAGAATCCACTCCCCCTTGTTCTGTGGATTGGGAAAGAAAGTTGGCAAATGAATGGTTTGATTAAGAGCCACACTGGATACCACCTTAGGCATGAAGGATGGATTGGTCCTGAGAGACACCCTGTCCGCATGAAAAATAATGAAAGGCTCCACTGCCATAAGAGCCTGTAATTCGGAAATCCTTCTAGCTGAAGTGACTGCTAAAAGGAAAGCTGTTTTCCAAGAGAGAAAATTTAAGTCTGCAGTAGCAGCTGGCTCGAAAGGAGGAAGAGTAAGTTTTTCCAATATAAAGTTGAGGTCCCAGGCAGGGGATGGAGCTCTCCTGGGTGGTCTTAAGTTTTTGGCCCCTCTGAGATACTGCTTTAGCAGAGGATGAGAGAAGAGGGGAGGCTCTGTGTTGTAATGAGCTGAAATGGCTGAGGCATGGATTTTTATGGAAGAAAAGGACAGGCCCTTGTGAAGCATCTCAGTTAAGTATTGTAAAATCTGAGGAATATTGGGCACTGCTGTGCTTAATCCCTCGTGATTGACTCCAGGCACAAAATCTTTTCCATTTGTCAGCATAAGATTTTCTAATACTAGGCCTTCTTGCCTCTAAAATGGCATCCATCACAGGTTTGCTGAGGGATGCTAAGGGTGAATTTAGGTGATCAGCCACGCTGCAAGATTCAAAGTTTGGAGCGGTGTGTGCAGAATTTGGTTGTTCTGCTGAGACAGTAAGTAAGGTGTCTGAGGCAGGTGCCACGGTGGAAGGTGTGACACATTGCGCAGGAGTGGGTACCAGTGTTGGCAAGGCCAGTCTGGAGTATTCAAAATCATTTTTGGTTTGTCCTGTTTGACTTTTAGTAGAACTTTGGAGAGCAGAGGCAGAGGAGGAAAAGCATAGACTGATAGGCTTTTTCAGCTAAATGACAGAGCATCCACTTTACAGGCTTTTTTGTGATGAATTCTTGTGCAGAATTTGTCCAACTGATAGTTCTGGGGTGAGGCAAAAAGATTTATGTCTGAACGCCCCCATTTGCGTGTCAACATGTTGAAAATCCGTGGTTCCAGTTTCCATTTGTGTGGATCCATGAGATTTCTGCTTAGTTCGTCTGCCAGAGTATTCAGCTTTCCTGACAGGAATTGAGCTTGTAGCTGTATTTGATAGGTCAAGGCCATGTTCCACAATGCCATGGTTAGTCTGCAAAGGGGGTAGGAGTGTGTACCCCCTTGCTTGTTTATGTACCACATAACTGGTGTTGTCTGTCTTTATCATTAATTGTCCTGGATGAAGGCTGTCAGTGCATTCTGTACAGCTAGCATCTCTTTTTGATTGATATGAAGGTGCATTTGATTTGGGCTCCATTTGCCCTGAATGCACTTCCCTGCCAGATGAGCCCCCCAAACATAGTCTGATGCGTTTGTAGATAAGAGTTTGGTCAGCAGTGGGTGGAGTGAATAGCAGTCCCTTGTTTTGGTGGCAGGCCTCTGCCCACCATAGGAACTCTAGTTGCAGGCAAGGTATGATAGGAATCATTGTTTCCAGGCTGTGACAGTGTTGACGCCATAAACTTTTAAAGTACCACTGAAGTTTCCTCATATGCAGTCTTGCATATGGAATTAGAAGAATGCAGGAGGCCATGAACCCCAAGGCTTGCAGAATTTGTCTTGCAAATAGCAGGGTTTTTGTGGCCACCTGTTTGAAGTAAGTTACCAAATGAATTTGCTTTTCTGGTGTAAGGTAAGCCATCTGGGCAGTTGTATTCAAGCTTGCACCCAGGAATGTAATTTTTTGAGAGGGTACCAGTTGTGATTTCTTTTCATTTATAGTGTACCCTAGACAAGTTAGAACCCTTTTTACAAATGCCAGATGTTTTAGAAGAATGTCCCTGTTTTCTGCCTGAATTAGACAATCGTTCAGATATGGATAAATTTGAATATTTCTTTGTCTGCAAAATGCAATTACTGGAGCCAGGCACTTTGTGAAGACCCTGGGCACAGTAGATAAGCCAAAGGGCAGTGCAGAGAACTGGTAATGCAAGCAGCCTGCTTTGAAACGGAGGTATCTTCTGCAAGACTCCCTGATTGGGATATGCAGGTATGCCTTTTTTAAGTCTAGAGTTAACAACCAGGCATCCTTGCCCAGCATAGGAAGTAACTGTTGAAGAGTCAGCATCCTGAATTTTGGAATGTCCAGAAATGTGTTTAGGGTAGATAAGTCCAGAATTGGACACCATGATTTGACCTTTCTGGGTACCAGGAAAAGTCTTGAATAGAAACCTTGTCCCTTTTCCTCTTCTGGTACCGGTTGAATAGCCACCATGTTCATGAGGGACAGTACTTGTTTCTGGACCTCTGCCCACTGATTTGGGGGCAGGTCTGGACATCCGTTTGGGATTGGCAATGTGTGGAAATGAAATCTGTATCCCTGGGATACTATATTTAAAACCCATTTGTCCTGGGTTATAACTTGCCAGTTTCTTGCATGAAGTGCCAGTTTTCCCCCCAAAGGGGCAGCCAAAAGGTAAGTGCTTGGTAAGTGTAAAGGAAAGTCATTGAGACTGCTTATCATAGGGAGGTGCCTTGTTGTTTCCAGATTTAGAGGAGGAGGCACCCCATTGTTTTGTTCTAAAAGTCCCTTGTGACTGAAACCTGGAGCCTTTGGAATGCCTGGGTTTGACTTGAGTGGCTCTCGAAGGAACTGGAAAGGACCAGTTTTTAGTAGGCCAGTGCCTACTAAATCTTGGAGGTTGCACTTGTAAGAAATATTTCACAGTTTGCATAGATTTAGCTTTATCTTCCATCTTTTTTAAAACTTCTTCAGCCTTACTACCAAAGAGACGGTCCTGTTGTAAAGGAGCATCCAACAATTTTGCTTTAACATGATCAGGAAAAGTTTGCTCTTTGAGCCAAGCATGCCTTCTTAGCACAGACCCAGTTACAGCAGCCCTGCAAAAGGCCTCCAAAGAATCAAAACCACATTGCAAAGTATGTTTTCCAACTTGTTCAGCTGAATGCAATAAATCCTGTAAATCTTTATTTTCCACACAGTCAGAAATTAACATCATTTTCTGTTAAAGCAGTCCCATGATATGCTGTTGATATTTAAGCATATGAAATTGACAGTTTAAAGCCCTGATTGCCAAAGTTGCAGAAAACATTCTTACCCCATCTATCCAGTGCCCTGGAATCTCTATCAGAAGGAGTAGGATTTTTAGCAGTAGAGGCCTTAATGCCCTTGGGACCCTGAAAAACGGTTTCCGGATCTGCAATAGGATTTTTGAAAAGGAATTTGTGGGAGTCAGGAACCCTGTATTATCTGTCTGGCTTACAAGGAGCCGGAGGCAGAGAATCAGGAGCCATACTAGATTCTGAAAAAAACATCATCAACAATGTCTAGAACAGGAGGTATAGCCAAAGGCCTATGCTGAGGAAGAAGAAGAAAATCCCTAAGTCTCTTTTTAAATTCAGAGAAATCCTGACTTTCCCAGTGGAAATGCTCTCTTAAAGTATGTAAAGTTTCCCCAAAAGAAAAATCCTCGGGGGGAGAAGCAGAAGGAATGGAATCTTCTGCATCAGAGTCCTCATAAGTTTGTATAGACACATCTTGTTCATTAGAAGAGTCAGAAGAAATAGAATCCTGTTCAGAAAAATCATAACCAATGTCTTGCCTAGGCCTCTTAGAAGGGGGGGAGGGGTGGCTATCCCTAATCAGAGTAATTAAATCTTCACCCATTTTGATCATCTGTTTTTTAGGCATAGGGGCTTGCACATGTGGCCCAGGTGTCGGTTTTTTTAGACATAGATTTTGATTTTGGCCTTAGTTTTGAAGATGGCGTTGGTCTAATATACAAATCTGTAGGCCTGAAAACACCTTCAGAAGCCGGTGCCTGCACAGCGGCTCCAGACCCATCTAAGATAGAGACATCTGTGGGTTCCATAATTGAAGCATCTTGCGGCATACCAGACTCCGAATGGGTCTCAGTAGAGGCCTGTGAATCAGAAGTAGCGGCTATCAGGGGCTGTGAAAGCGCCTCACTGAGTACAGGCGAACTGGCGACTGGCTTAGGAGAAGCATCGTCGTCAGTTTTGGACCTCAACGGCCTGTCTCTGTCTTTTTCTTTGCGTTTTTTAGGTATTCCAGTAGTCGGATTGCTAACTGACGACATTTCTGGATAATTAAATCATGAGCCAAAATATTTAGAAGTAAAAATATACCGACGTTTGATAGTGCCTTGATTAAATTTAGCACAAAACTTACAGCAAGGTACGTTGTGGTCAGGGCCTAGGCAAGGAATACAGTACAAATGAAAATCCTTATGAGGTATTTGCTTCCCACAAGTAATGCAATTAACTTTTACTGACATCGGTAAGGAGCAAGAAAAAGTTTCCCCAACAGGGTACTTAGCTTTTTAGTTGAAGACTTCAGTTCTGAAACTCGAAAACGAAAATTTCACGAGTCGGCCGACCGGCACTTGCAAACTGCTTCTACTTCGGGCACTGCACAGCAAGAAAGACTGGTGTAATGGCATCAGCTGCATGTTTTATACCCCTGACGACCTGATGTCATGGAAGAAAGGACAGCAACCGACGCAGGACCCAAGACTTTGTTAATCAGGCTGACTGAGGGCAACCTGCCAGCAGATTACCCAAATGTAATGACTGCAACAGTGAAACACGAAGAACATCCAGGACTGCAACAGTGAATACACTCGAACATCTGTATACAACTGTACTACGTTCTTCATGTTTCACTGTTGTAGTCATCACACTTGGGTTGATTCCCAAAGTTGAAGAAAAGGGTGGAGGCAGCCAAGAAGACTGGGAGCTGGTTAGGATGCACTGCAAGACTGTGGTGGCAAAGCCTGCCCTGGATTTGGAGAAGATCGGCAGGTGGTAATGCTTGGTGAAGGTATGAACAGAAGTCCATGTTGCAGCCTTCAGGATGTCCCTGGTGGGGACCCCCCTGAGAAAAGCTGCACAGGTGGAGGATGCCCTGGTGGAATGCATCCTGATCCCCTTTGGGGGCGGTTTCCCATGCTGTTTGTAGCAGAAATTGGTGCAGTGTGCTATCCATTTGGAGATTATTTGTTTGGATATGGCCTTGCCCTCTGCCCCTGCTGCGAAGCTGACTAGAAACTGGTCAGTTTTTCTAAATGATTTAGTCCTATCCAGACAGAAACTGAGCTGTCTGTGCACATCTAGAGAGTGCAGAATCCTTTCCCCCTTGTTTTGTGGGTTAGGGAAAAAGGTGGGCAAATGAATGGATTGGTTGAGAGCCACACTGGACACCACTTTAGGCATGAAGGATGGGTTACTCCTGAGGGAGACCCTGTCAGCATGGAAAATGATGAAGGGCTCTACAGCCATGAGTGCTTGTAGCTCTGAAACTCTTCTAGCTGAAGTGATGGCCAGAAGCAAGGCTGTTTTCCAAGAGAGGAATTTTAACTCTGCTGAAGCTGCAGGCTTAAAGGGGGGTAGGGTGAGCTTTTCCAACACAAACTTAAGGTCCCAAGCTGGGGTAGGAGCTCTTCTGGGTGGCCTTAAGTTGTTAGCCCCTCTTATGAACTGTTTGATGAGAGGGTTTGAGAAGAGAGGCAGCTCTGTGCTGTAATGAGCAGAGATGGCAGAGCCATGAATTGTAATAGAAGAGAAGGATAGACCCCCTGTGTAGTAGGTCTGCTAGGTAATCCATGATGAGAGGTAGGGAAGGCTGTGCTGTTTTGGCTCCCTTAGCCTGGATCCAGGTGCAAAACCTTTTCCACTTGTCAGCATAGGATTATGAAGTGCTGGGGCATCTGGCCTCACGTATAACATCCAGGAATTGTTTGCTTAGGCTGGCAGCTGGAGGACACGTCAGGGAATAAGCCAGGCTGCCAGGTTCAGGGTCTGCAATTGTGGATGCATGAATTCTCCATTCTTCTGGGTCAGGAGTGTTGGGATCTGAGGTAGGTGCAGTACCCTTGAAATGAGTGGTAGAGGGGGAAATGCATAGATCGAGAGGTTTATCCATTGGAAGGCTAGAGCATCCACTTTCCAGGCCTTGCTGTGATGTCCCCTGGTGCAGAATATGCTGATGATTGGAGTGGGAGGCAAAGAGGTCCATCTTCGGGGTGCCCCATTTCTAGGTTACAAGGTTGAAGGTTCTGTGGTCTAGCTGCCACTTGTGTGGGTCTAGCAGGTTTCTGCTTAAGTTGTCTGCCAGGGAGTTTAGGGAGCCTGGCAGGAATTGTGCTAGCAGGTGTATCTGCATGGCTGTGGCTGTGTGCCAAAGGGTCATAGTGAGCCTGCAGAGAGGATAAGACTGAGACCCTCCCTAATTGTTGATATACCACATCACTATGGTATTGCTGTTTTGATCTCTAGAGGCCCCGGGGAGAATAGGGGTCTGAAAGCTGTCAGGGCATGCTGAACAGCTGACATCTCTTTTTGGTTGATGTGCAGATGTATTTGATTTGGGCTCCAGTGGCCCTGAATGCACCTGCCGTCCAGGTGTGCACCCCAGGCATAGTCTGATGCATCTGTGGTGAAGGTCTGGGCGGCATGGGGTTATGAGAAGGGAAGCCCCTTGTGGTTGCATGCTGCTGGCCACCAAAGAAAATCTTTCCTTAGACAGGGTATGATAGGTATGATAGTTTCCAGGTCTTGAGAGTGTTAACACCAAAGGCTTTTTAGGTACCACTGTAGTTTCCTCATATGCAGTCTGGCATATGGAATGAGTAGAATGCAGGAGGCCATGAACCCTAGAGCTTGCAGGATTTTCCTTGCTGATAACTGGGTTCTGGTGGCTAACTAACAGAAGTAGCCTGTCAGGTAGGCTTGTTTTTCTGGAGTAAGGAATGCCATCTCGGATGTTGTGTCCAGGCTTGCTCCCAGGAATACAATTTTTTTGTGTGGGGACTAGTTTTGATTTCTTTTCATTGATAGTATACCCCAGGGAGGTCAGTAGGTCCTTTACAAAGGTCAGGTGCTGTAACAGCTTTTCCTGACTGTCTGCCTGAATCAGGCAATTGTCTAAGTAGGGGTACATTTGAATATTTCTTTGTCTGCAAAAAGCAATGGCTGGAGCCAGGCATTTTGTGAAAACTCTGGGAGAAGTGGATAAGCCAAAAGGAAGTGCAGAGAACTGAAAGTGCATAGTTCTTGCCCTGAAATGTAGATATTTCCTGCAAGATTCCCTGATTGGGATGTGTAGATAGACCTCTTTTAGGTCTAGAGTGGCTAACCAAGCATCCTTGGAAAGCATAAGAAGAAGCTACTGGAGGGTGAGCATTTTGAATTTTGGTATCACCAGAAAGGTGTTTAGAATGGACAGATTGAGTATTAGTTGCCAGGTGCCCTCTTTTCTGGGTACCAGGAAAAGTCTGGAATAGAAACCTTGGCCTATCTGGTCTGCAGGAACATGCTGTACTGCCCTCATGGAGAGCAGGGAATAGACTTGCTTTTTGGCCTCTGCCCACTGGTTTGGAGGAAAATCTGGGAACGCTTTTGGGGTTGGCAGAGTGTGGAAATAAAATGTGTATCCCTGGGACACTATGTTGACGACCTATCAGTCATTGTTAATAGAGGCCCAGTTGTTTGCATGGAAGGAGAGTTTTCCCCCTAGGGGCACAAGCAGGTGGGCAGAGGTAAGGGGTGGAGGTGTAAAGTCATTATGAGTTCTTACCATAACGGGGTGGCTCAGCACTTCCTGTTTTTGAAGAGGAGGAACTCCATTGCTTAGATCTCTGTATTCCCTGGGACTGCTGTCTGGGGGCTCTGCTTCCCCTGGGTCTTGGCTGAGCTGGCCTGGAGGGGGGCAGAAAGGACCAGTACTTGGAGGGGCAATGCCTACTGAACCTTGGAGGGTGGACCTGTAAAAAGTCTTTAACTGTCTGCATAGATTTAGCCTTTTCTTCCATCTTTTTTAAGACCTCTTCTGCCTCGGTATCAAACAAATTTTCTTTGTTCAATGGTGCTTCCAATAATTTTGATTTGACATGGTCTGGCAAGGTCTGTTACTTAAGCCAAGCATGCCTTCTAAGGACAGAACCAGTGACTGCTGCCCTGCAAGATGCTTTTAGGGCATCAAAGCCACATTGCAAGGTGTGCTTAGTAACTTGGCTTGCAGAATGCATAAGCTCTTGTAATTCTTTATTTTCTGTACAAGCAGGAAAAGAAGATATTTTTTTGTTTGAGGAGTTCCATGGTATGCTGCTGATATTTCAGCATGTGGAACTGACAGTTTAGTGCTCTAATAGCAAGAGTTGCAGAGGTGTATACTTTTTCTTTTTTTTACCCCATCTGTCTAAAGCTCGGGAATCCCTGTCTGAGGGGGTGGGATTCTTAGCTAAGGTTGCTTTAATTCCTTTAGGTCTTTGGGAGATGACCTCTGGGTCAGCAGAAGGATTTTTGAAAAGGAATTTGAGAGAGTCAGGGACTCTGTAGTACCTATCAGGTTTCCTGGGAGCAGGAGGAAGGGTATCAGGAGTCAAACTGGATTCCATAAAAACATCATCCACAACATCCAGGACAGGAGGAATGGCTAAAGGTCTGTGCTGTGGTAAATCTAAGAATTCCCTGAGTCTCTTTTTTGATGGAGGATAGTCCTGACATTCCCACTGGAATGCTCCCTTAAAGCATGTAGAGTTTTACCAAATGAAAAATCCTCAAAAGGAAAGGCAGAAGGAATGAATTCCTCTGCATCAGAATCCTCATAAGCAGAGAGGGGTTGCATGTCTTCACATTCAGAAACCTCAGAGTCATCGGACTCCTGTTCAGATAAAACTACTGGGGACAAGTATCTTTTTCTTTTGGAAGGGGTAGCCCGGCTTCCCCTAATTAGCATAATAAGGTCTTCCGCCATTTTAAGCATTTGAGATTGAGGCATGGAAGCAGGTGCCTGAGCTTGGGTCGTCATTTTATTAGGTGTAGTTCGTACCCTTGGCCTTAGAAACTCGGTAGTTTTAGAAATAACTGAAGACGCGAAAGAAGTTGGCAGTTTGTGTCAAGAATCGGTACTGCAAAGAACTTCCTCCAAAGCCGATGCCTGCTCAGTGGCTCTGGACCCATCCAAGGTAGAGACATCCGCAGGATCCTTAGTTGAAGAAGAGTCTCACGGCAATGGGTCTCTGTAGTGGCCTGCGAATCCACAGGGGCTGCGAAAGTGTCTCACTGAGGACCGAAGAACTGATGACTAGCTTAACGGAATCTTCATTAGCAGTTTTGGACCTGTACGGTATGTCTCTGTCTTTATCCTTACGTTTTTACGGAAGATTGGTAGTCGGATGGCTTACCAAAGCCATATCGGAATATGAAGACTGAGAGCGAAAATATTTAGCTAGAATAAGGGCCCGATGACGTATAGTTATGGCGTTGAGCAAAGCACAAAAGCGACAGTGAGGGACGTTATGGTCTGGGCCTAAACAGGTGACGCAGTAAGAATGCAAGTCTTGGTGTGGTATTTGCGAGACAATTGTTAACTTTTTCTGACATCGGTTAGAGCAAGAAAAAAAGGATCCCCAACGGGGTACTTAGCTTTAGAAGACTTACTTCAATTCGGAAACGAAAACTCAGGTAGCAGCCAACCGGCACTCATGCAAACTGCTTCTGTTTCAAGCTCCTCGGCAAGAAAAACTGATGTAATGGTGTCGGCTGCCTGATTTTATACCACTGATGACCTGACGTTAGTCCTGGAGTGACAGCAACCGATGCAGAAATACTAAGCCTCTGGTATTCGGTCTGACTGAGGGCTACCCCGGGCAGGATAACCCAAGTGTGATGACTGCAACAGTGAAACACGAAGAACATCTAATTCTCTTTCCAAAGAAAATTTTAAAATCTCATTTTTCACATCAACTTGTAGGTTCTGTGGATGCAGCCAGCAAATCTCCTTAAAACAGTACCAGCAGCCGTAACCCTGGAAGAAGTATCAACTAAGTCATACACATGCTGTAAACAACGAGTTACGACTTGTAAAGTGGGAAAAACTAAATTGTTTAAAGCGAGTTTTTCCTCACAAGAATAAACTGCAGATAAAACATTCCTTATTCTTCAATGATTAGTCAGAATAAACTTTAATATAGGGGCCTGACAATTCAAAATTTTGAAAATCAAAGTTACAAAAGTATATAGTTTTCCCATACCTATCAATATTCTTCCCATCCTTGTCAGAAAGAGTAGGAGTGGAATTAAAAAGAAGTTATGTCTTTACCATAACGTTCCATGTGAGTTGTTCATCTCGCCTTTTTGTTCTTACACGTGGGGCGGAGCCGATCCCTCGGCTCCGAATCAGCTGCTTCCAAGCTCAAACTCTCAGAGAAGCTCGAGACCTAGTGTATATCCCATGATGCTCTACTGTGAATCCCCAGATCTAGTATGCTGCAACCAAGACAGCCTACAGGAATAAGTGAAACTATAGTGTCTACCTAACAAGGTAGCTAAAGATTGTAGACAGGAAACATAGAATATGCCATACAGACTGACAACTTGACCAATCTACCAAGGCAACCATCCCATTCGACTGGAGGGGGAAGGTGGGCGAGAATGTAAGAACAAAAAGGCGAGATGAACAACTCACATGGAACGTTATGGTAAGGACATAACTTCTTTATGTGAAGTTGTTCTATCTCGCTGTTTTGTTCTTATACGTGGGTAGCGTCCCAAGCACCCTAATCCTGGGTGGCTCACGGGAGAACATTCCTGAGCACAGTGGAATCAAAGGTAGCC
Organism: Protopterus annectens; assembly: GCF_019279795.1. NCBI lineage: Eukaryota > Metazoa > Chordata > Ceratodontiformes > Protopteridae > Protopterus > Protopterus annectens. The sequence goes on from NC_056737.1 coordinate 1,158,479,354, forward strand.
CTGTCCCTGGAGGTCCTATCCACTTTGTAATGAGTGATAAACGTGTGAGGTTTTGACCACGTGGCAGCTGCACAGATGGTATCTAAAGGTAAACGAGCTGCATGAGCTAATGACGTAGAAACAGCTCGTGTCGAGTGGGCTTTGATGTTAGATTCTAATGGCTGACTAGTGGAAGCATAAATGGATTTGATACAGTCAAAGAGCCACTTAGACAATGTGATTTTTGATACTGCAAGACCTTTCTTATTTTCTGCGTAAGAGACAAAAAGTTGATCCGATTGTCTGAAATCCTTCGTTCTATCTAGATAGAACCTCAGTTGTCTGTGTACATCAAGCTTGTGTAACATATATTCCAATCTGTTGGAATGGTGTTTGAAGAAGGTTGGGAGCTCAATGGACTGATTTAAGTTGGTCTCTAAACAGACCTTGGGAAGAGAGGTAGGGTTAGTCCTGAGGAAGACCCTATCCGGGTGAAAAATCAAATATGGAGGTTTGGTGGACAAGGCTTGAAGTTCGGAGACCCTACGTGCAGATGTAATGGCTACCAGGAATATAGTTTTCCAAGACAAAAACTTTAAATGACAAGACGAAGCAGGTTTGAAGGGGGCGAGCATCAATTGGGATAAAAACTAGATTCAAATTCCAGGGAGAGACAGGATGCCTGATAGGTGGTCTGAGATGGTGGGTTCCTTTTAAGAATGCTTTGCATAGTCTACGTGACATGATGTTAGACCCATTAAACCCTACACGTTAGTTGGAATAGCAGCCAAATGAACTCTAATTGTAGCAGCTGCTGCGCCATCATGGAACAAGGAAGACAAGAATTCTAAGATGATATGGACAGGTGCTACATAAGGGTCAATGTCATGAAGCCCAGTGAACAAATTTTTCCATTTGCTATTGTACAGCTTCCTGGTAGATAGTTTATGAGAGGAAACTATAATATGCTGGACCGCAGAAGACAAATTTTGAGACCTGGCTAATGTGGGAATTGGAGCAGCCAAGCTGTCAGTTTTAGGGAGGTAAGGGAAGGATGAAGAACTCCCGAAGAGTGAGTCAGAAGATCCAGCACTGGGTCCAGGATCCATGGTTCTTCCAGTTGATACTTCCGCAGGAAGGGGAACCAAATTTGTCGAGGCCATGACGGGGCTATCAAGATCACAGTCCTTCCCAGACTTTTGGCTTTCTGTATAAATTTGGGAATTAAGGGTATTGGTGGAAAGGCATATAGGAGGCCCGGGGGCCAAGCGTGTACGAGCGCGTCCCTCGGTTTGTTCCCCAGTGGGGGATAAAGGGCAAAGTAGCTGCTGCATTTGGCATTCATCGGAGATGCAAATAGGTCACAGCACGGCTGGCCCCATCTGCGGAAAATCTTTTCCGCCACTTGTTTGAGAGACCACTCATGAGGCAACAGGAAGGCCCTGCTTAGCTTGTCCGCTATTACGTTGGATGACCCCAGGATGTGCGTTGCTATCAGAAAGTGTCTGGTGGATACAGCCCACTGCCAAATTCTTAGGGCCTCCTGACACAAGGGATACGATCTGGTTCCCCCTTGTTTGTTGATGTACCAGACTACCGACATGTTGTCTGTCTGGATAGCAATTGTACCTAGAGGGAGAGAATCTTGAAAGTGTTGCAACGCCAGGAACACCGCTCTCAGCTCTAGGACATTTATATGCAAATGTGTCTCCATGATTGACCAAGTGCCTTGGACAGTCTGTCCCTGAAATAAGCCCCCCCCCACCCTATCAGGGAAGCATCAGTGGTCACTGTGGCTGTAGGTTGGGGAAGAACAAAGGGACGCCCAATTATTACTTGGTCACTGTTCAACCACCAATTGAGATCCTTCTTGCAAAGACTCGTTAACCGGATCTCGTGTGACATGGGGTAAGACCATTGTGCGAAGAGTAGCCAATGGAGTATTCGCATGTGCATGCGCCCTAATGGAACTGCTATCAGTGTGGCTGCCATTATGCCTAAAAGCTGCAGTACCTGGGACGCAGGAGCTTTGTTCAGGACCAACAGACTGGATAGCTGATTTTTTAGGGATACGATTTTTGATTTGGGCAACCTGATCCTTGCATTGACTGTGTCCAGTTCTGCCCCTATAAATGTAATATGCTGCGAGGGCGATAATGTAGATTTTTCGAAATTTAGAGTTATGCCCAACTGGGAACAAAGGTTGATGGTGTAGTCTCTTGCTTGAATTAGTTGATGCCTGGAGGTGGCGGTGAGGAGCCAGTCGTCCAGATATGGAAACACCTGGAATTCAAATTGTCTCAGATGAGCCGTGACCACTGCCATAAATTTGGTGAACACCCTGGGGGCTGTGGTGAGACCAAAGGGCAGGGCTCTGAATTGGTAATGACTGGCTCCCAGCCGGAAATGCAGGTGATCTCTGGATGATCTGTCCATTTTGATGTAGTAGTAAGCATCCTTGAGATCTATAGAGCACATCCAATCGCCCGTTGTTAAGAACGGGAGAATCGATTGCAGCGTGACCATCCGGAATTTTTCCTTCTTGACGAAGGTGTTGAGTTTGCTGAGGTCTAGTATTGGCCTCCAGTCCCCTGTTTTCTTTGGAACTAAAAAGAACCTTGAGTAAGTTCCGGATCCTATTTGGTCCACCGGGACTGGCTGGATGACTCTTGTCTAGCAGGTTTTGAATTTCTATAGCTGCTAATTTTCTCAGACTGGGTGGAATGTCTGGGATCTTCGTACACATGGGTGGGGTTTTTGTAAAGGGAATGTAGTAACCTCTGGCAATGATGCTTTTTACGCAAGAATCCGTTGTGATGCTTAGCCAGGCCTTTGGGTATAAAGCTAAGCGACCCCCGACTGCCTCCACAGTAGGACAGCCGGGCTTCCTTTCAGGAATGCTGACAGGGCTTACCAGAGAACTGTTCCCTGTCGCCCTGGTTTTGCGGACCACCTCTGCCGTTTGGACGGCATCTCCCGTTTTTGCCCCCTCCTCTGCCCCTAGAGGGGGTATCAGTAGGTGTGCTTTGGAAAGCTCCTTGTGGTTTTCGGAACCACATTTTCCCACTTCGTTGCCCTTTGGGGTACGGTCTAGTTGTAGTGGAAAAATGGACTCCTACAGCAGACAGAGTCTTTCCTTCTTGTTCACACCTAGTGAGAGTCTCCTTAACTTTGGGTCCGAACAAGGCGGACCCATCGAATAGGGTATTGACGAAGGAAGACTTAAAGGCTTCCGCAAAGGAGCAAAGGTGCATCCAGGACTGTCTCCGAAGAGCTATCGCTGAGCCTGCCACCCTACTCGATCCATCAGCAGCATAAGAGATGAGTCGCATGGATGAGATTACTACTGAATTAAGGGTGTTGAGTTGTGCAGTCACCTTTTCAGAGACTGCATCAGCTGTGTTACCCTGGAGAGTATCTCCCAACTCCTTTAGGAGATCTCGTTGAAGGCGGGTAAAATGTGTTAGGTAGTTGAGCGATCTCATGGAAAATGCCGCAGAACTAAATATGCAGTTCCCATACCTGTCCATCGTCCTAGAATCTCTATTAGGAGGACGGACAGCAGAAGAGGTTTCCGACACCTCTTTCTTGGTGGCCGCCACCACCACCATGGCATCAACCGGGATTCCTTTTGTAAGAAAGGCCTTATCTGTAGGGGAAGTAATAAACTTGTTGGACCTCCGAGGGACTGGTTCCAGAGAGTCAGGGGACTCCCACGCCCTTCGAGCAACCAGCTCCATCAGTTCATCGAAGGGCAGAGTAACCCAGGGGGTGG